>NW_028230438.1:20858882-21158882 GCF_043228905.1 Azolla caroliniana
GCATAGCTACAATGTCGACCATCCACTTGAAGTTGATTGTCGGTGAGAATGTCGGATGCAGCTCATCTCGGTGTCGGACCCCGGAGTAGACTTGACATTTCTCGCAGCTTTCTGTGAACTCCGCGACATCTTTATACATGTTCTTCCACCAATATCTTTGCTTGATTTTCACAAAAGTTGCCCATGTTCCTCGATGTCCAGCCCAATCGGATTCGTGGAACTCAGACATTATCCGGTTTCGTTGTTCTTTCATCCCGACTACTCGAAGTGGTATCCCATCCGGTCTTTTCGGCGTCCTCCATATTAAACCGTTTTCCAAGAAGAACTTTTGGACTTGCCTCTTCTTCCTTCGGATCTCGGCTCTCCTTTCTTTATCATTGGTTGAATCCTCGACCTCTTGTAGCATCTTCCCGATCATCAAGGTTTCCCCCTCGTATTCTTCTTCCCGGAATTCTCGGATCACGTTCACTCGGCATATGTGTTCCGACGTGAAGTAGTCTTCGGAAACTTCTTCATTATCTGATTCGGTTATGTCGTCTTCAAACCGCGCCCTCGATAACATGTCCGCTACCGCGTTGTCCTTCCCCGAGATGTGTCGAACCTCCGGATTAAGTGACTTGACATATGCAATCCACCTTAGCATAGCCACATCCGGTATCGTACAACACCGCATCATCCCGAGTATCGGAAGACAATCCGTCTCGATCACCACTTCAGCTCCGATCAAATAATCCCGATCCGATTTTATCGCCGACACGACTCCCCACAATTCTCTTTTGACTTGTGCATATCCGCGTTGCCTTTCGTTGAGGACCTTTGCTCCAAATCGGATCGGATACCGCGAACCATCCGAGTCGGCTTGATTGATGACCCACCCGATACCGGTTGGACTTGTATCAACCGTTACTATGATTGGCCGCTCGTAGCTTGGCTTCTTAAGTGATTCCGCCCTCCATAGTGTCTTCTTGAGCTTCCTCATGGCTTTAGTGTGTTCCGGTTTCCACTCGAATTTCTTACCTTTCCGCAACAAGTGATAGAGCGGGTCCGCTATATGTGCATAGTGCGGAATCCATATGTGATAGAATGCACACGCACCTAGAAACCTTCGGACTTCCGACGTTGACTCACATACTTCCTTCATAGCTTGAATCGCATCGATCTTTGTTGGTGACGGTCTTCGGCCGTAGGGTCCACATAGATGTCCGACCACCAATATTTCTTCTTGCCCGAATGCCGATTTCTCCCCGGAAAGTGTTAGGTGCACATCTTCTAGCTTTCGCAACACTTTCTCGCAATCATGAATATGGTCGACCACGAACTTTCGGCATCCCCGATCATCCATAGTCTCATCTTTTTCTTCCACCGCGCATCCTTTCATCGGAATGTCATCTAGAAACGGCATCGTTATCTCCGGGATGCAATCTCGAAGCACCTTGTTCATCGCGTTCATCATATGTGCAACCGAGTTTGTCGCTCCTTGTGGTAGTGTGCACATTCGAACTAGTCCTATCGGTGTCCGCATGGTAGTGATGTCTCGGCTCTCCACGGCTAGTTGGAATTGGTCATACCCCGAGTATAGGTCCCCGATGGAGTATATCGCACGTCCGGCAAAAGCTTCCGCGAATTCGTCCACTATCGGACCGACTCCCGAGTTCCGGATCGTGACCTTGTTCACCGGTTGCAAGTCTTGGATGAATCGGAGTGACCCATTCTTCTTCGGAACCGTAAACCATCGATTTGAGTACGGAGCACTTGATGGCTCTAGAATCCCCATCGCCACCTTCTCCTTGAGCAAGTCGATGACTTTCGGAATATGCGCCCGTGGCACCGGAATCGGCTTCAGGTTCCACGGTACATGATCAATCGTGAAAATCACCATCGGCTCCACTATCTTTGGATCAATGCATCCGATCTCCCTCGATGCGAACGCGAATGCTTTGCCGTGTTGCTCCAACATCTCTCGAAACCGTTTTTCTTCTTCTTGTAAGAGGAACCCACCTCCACCGATCCGAAGTTTCTTCCGGGTCTCATCTGTGAAGGCATGTCCGATATCCACGGACTTCCGAAGTGTCGGATCTCCCGAGACTTCTTTCTTCTTTTGTTCGCTATCGGCGGGTAGTGGTCCCGCGGCCGGTTTCACCTTCTTCTCCACGGTCTTGTATTTCGTACTTACCATTGCTTCTTCTTTGCGGAGCGCATCCGGCCCCATTTTCGCAATGATCTCGTACATCTCGACCGATTCCACCGGGACTACCCGGTTCCCTTGGCTTTTATCTTCCGCAAGCTCTTCAAGCCGTTGTAGTGTATTCCCATAGAACACTTCCTCGATCACTCCCACGATTTCTTCGTCTTCTTTTATTATTGATGCCGACCGTAACTTATCCTCCACTTGTCGGTATTGTTTCTTCATTCCTCCGGTTACGGCCGTGTACGTAGATGCCCCATCCGGCCCGATTCGTACTTGTTTTGCTCCGAGAGTTTTCTTCCTGTGTGGGGTATCAGGGCTTCTCGGACTATCACTCCCCCACTCCGCAACAGTCCGCTTTAAAAATCCATTCTCACTTGGGACAAGAGTTCCCTCTTGTTCCTTTCGTGATTTGCCGGCACCGTTAGGAATTGGACGGATTTCCCTCCGTTTTGGCTCCGAATTCGCGCAAAAGCCGCACCACTATCGAGCACCTTCGTCTCCATCCGTGAAGCCGTGATAAAGGGTTGGCCGAGGATGACAGAATGTGAAACCTCATCCTGCACAAAGAAATTTTGGTCAATTTCGACATCCCCGATCTTTACCGTCACATCCGGACAAGCCGCAAATAGGTCTTCTGTCGTTTTCGTGGCTGCCCGAATCTTCCATCCATGGTTGGTGTTTATAGGCCACTTCCCCTTTCGGTAGAACTCCTTGGACATCAAGTTGATCTCCGATCCGTGATCAATCAATGCTAGCACGGGTTCTTTGATGTTGCCGATTCGGACCGGAGTCTCCGTAGTCGCACGTGCCCAGTGTGGCTTTGTATAGTGGGAGTTCGGAATTTCGCCTTCCACTTCGGTGTCGTTCATTGAAACGGTATTTGCATTCACCCTTGGAGCATTTTCCTCCGTACTTTGTCTCTTCCTTTTTACGAGATCCACGAGAAGATCGTGAAACTCCTTCTTCGCTATTCCGAGTAGTTCCCGCAGCGAAAAATCTACCCGGCTATCCAAGATTCTTTCCTCGAACACTCTTTTCAAGTCGGTTTGTTGTTCTATGTCCGAGGCGAGCTTGAATGACGGAGTCGCCTTTTCTTTTCCCTTACCTCCGGAGTTCCAGCTTTCCGGTATCTTCGATGGCCCGGCCGCATCCTCCGTGCGCCGTCGTTTCTCGTCCACATACACCTCATGTAATTGACACAGGGCGTATATGCTATTCTTGTCAACAGGGCACTCCCATCCCGTAGCTTCCCGGACGCCTTCCGCGGTGTTTCGGATATCGTTGGAGTCGGTTTTCTCGGTGTTTCCTAGCACCTCCGGCCAGAAAGACGCCTTCGCTTCCGTTGACTCCCCGACACATATTCCCGCGGTTGTCGCATAGTTGCTTCTTGCCGCTAACTCCTCCTCGAGCACCTTCTTCATGCCGCCTTTCCGGAAGTTCGGTCGGAGTGGCTTCCGAGAGTCCATCGAATGAATCCGGTTTCCCTCGTAGTAGATGAGATCCCGTCGTAGCGCCTCCTTATGGTCGTCGCAATCCCTCCGATCGTGTTCGGCGCTATCGCACCATATGCACCGTCGATCCGTATATTTGGAGCTTGTGGGGCGGTCATCCGACTTCTTCACCATCGCGATCTTTAGATTCTCCATCTCCTTCAGCAGCTGCTCCACCGTAGACGCGTCGACTCCCTTCTCGGCCGTAATCTCCCGAGCCCTCGGTTGATGGTCTTCCAATCCCGTTCTCGGTTTCGGAATCGGTTCCGAAACCCTCTTTTCTTCGTTGGCAAGCCATTGCCCCCTCTTCGTGTACCGCGCGACGATATCCCGCACGCTTTCCCATGTTTCGGTGAGGCCGCTTTCAGTGGTCGTGTCCTCAAGAAGCACTCCGAGATCTTTCCGGTCCCGGACGTCCACAGCTCGCAAAAACATGATGACTTTGTCCGGTGCAAGAATAGTTTGATCTCTCGCGGACAACCTCCCGAACCGACTTTCGAATGTCGAAAACACTTCGAGGACCTTCAGCCCCTTACCTGACGTTTCCACCCAATCCTCGAATCCCCTCCGCGTTGCCTTGGAGGAGTCCTCGATGGCAAACGTGGTCTTTAACGCCTCTTCGAATGCTTCCCACGTCGGATTTTGTTGTTGCAACCCGTGGATACTCCCTTGAAGCCCGTCGGTCGCCACCCGGTTAAAGGATGTCACTTGCAGTCCTTCCGAAGCCCGGCACCGGAGCATCTCCGCCTTGTAGTCCTGCAAATATCGCGACACATCCTTACCATTAAATTGCCCGTTGCGTTGCACGAGCCGCTCTACTGATGCCGAAATCTCCGACATCGTGCGTTGTTCTTGAAGCATCCGTTCGAACATCGCCATCATATTGTTAGCTTGTTGAGCCTCCATCTCCTTGCCACCCGTCTTCACGTCGGGTTCACCAACTGTGTCGTGCCTTTCGGCTCCGGATCGTTGCGTGAGTCGGGTGGGAACCACAGAGGTCTTGGACTAGGAGAAAGAAGTTCAAGAGATAGAGATTAATTATGAGTAAATAGCAAAGAGAAAGATAAGAAACTCGTGAATCACACGAGTATACTATATTAATTGGTACTTAGGGTGTTAAGAGAGAAGTAGACGTATAAATCGTGAATCCCACGAATAATTTTTGTATTGATTAATACTTAATCCAAATAATCAACAACCACTACAATGTGCTCCCCATCCTTATATAGTGATGGGAGAGACTAAGCATAGCTACATGCTTTTTCTCATATGTTCATGCACCCTAAATGTGCATGTGATGCTTTTTTTTTTATTATTATTTCCTAAGTATAGGGCTCACGCACGCTAGATGTGCATGAGTTATTTTTTTAGTGTCTCGTGCTTTTTCTTTTTCATATATTAAAGAAATACACGATTTACCTTTTAATAAAGGTATGCATAAATAAAGGTCTTATACATATTAAATCTATATTTAAAACACTTAAGATAAGTTAATGTAATGGTAAGGTTGGGGTTTGTCAACGTGGAGGTGCAAAGTTCGAATCACGCCCTGCGCAGTAGTGAGTATTTCCTTTCTTTTTACATTTATGTCTCTTTATCCGGCTCTTCCTTGCCGGTATGCCGTTTTTCCTCCTTGCCGGTATGCCGTTTTCCTCCTTGCCGGTATGCCGTTTTTCCTCCTTGCCGGTATGCCGTTTTCTTCCTCCTTGCCGGTATGCCGTTTTCTTCCGGTTCTCACCGAGCACTCCATTCTCTATCCGGAGGGACAAAAATATAATTTCCACATAGTGTGCAACCTACACTACGACAACGTCTTGAATATGCTGTACAAGTTCGGCATGACAGAATGCCGACCTGTCTCCGCACCCTTGGACCGGAACCAAAAGCTTCGTCTCAACTCCGGACCGGCCTGCAACGAGCAACGATTCCGACAAATTGTTAGAAGCCTTATTTACTTGACTATCACGCGACCCGACATCAACTATCCGATCGGAATGATAAGTCAGTTCATGCAGAAGCCGACCGTGGAGCACCATGAGTGCGCGCAACGGATACTGCGATATGTAAGCGACACAAAGGACCGGGGACTGTTATACCGGCGAGGTATAACCGAAGAGCTAGTCGGTTACACGAATGCCGACTGGGTTGGCGATGCGTCGAATCGCAGATCCACTTCCGGTTTTATGTTTTCCCTTGGGAGCGCAGCTGTTGCGTGAAGTAGCAAAAAGCAGCTCACAGTTGCTCTGTCGAGCACTGAGGATGAGTATCGGGGCGCTACCAGTGCCACCTGTGAAGCCATTTGGTTTCGGCGACTGCTGCAAGACCTACGTATCGAGGTACCGACCCCAATTTCGGTCTACTGCGACAACATAAGCAGCATGCAACTCGCCAAGAACCCCGTATTCCATGCTCGCACAAAGCACATAGAAGTGCACTATCACTTCGTGCGTGAGCGTGTCCTGAGTGGTGAGGTTGAACTTCGGTATGTTCACACGGATCGGCAAGTTGCCGACATCTTCACCAAACCACTCGAATCGGACAAGTTGCAACACTTCACCGAAATGCTTGGTGTTCAGCATCTCAACGTGCCACACTTGAGGGGGAGAACGGGCAAAGACACCGGAACGGGCAAAGGCAAAGAGACTGCCGATTGCGCCGGTGAGGGAAGAACCAACGAAGGGAGAGTCAAGAAGAAGAAAGGAGCCGAGTCGACAAGGGAAGTCGACATGTCCAAACAAGTCAGAACAAGCGGCAACGGCGGTAGAGTCAAGAAGGATAGACCCGACCGAAGGAAGAAGGCCAAGACCCAGACATGGTCCGATGTGGTGAAGGGCTTGGAACCAGAAGACGAATTGGGAGCAACCGATTCGGACAAAAGCTGGAACGAATCGGAGACAGTCGATTCGATTCAACAGACAGATTCGGAAGAACCGGATCAATTCAAGGCCAAGAGGACAAGAAGGTAGCAAAAGTTGATGCCAACATGAAGGAATCGGCGAACCGGAACGCGCCGAAGTCACAGCAGCAAGGGAGCTGAATTGGGCTTGTTGAGCAGACAAGCTGACCGAGGAGGTCGACGTGTGCAAAACAAGAGGGGTCGCGGCAAACAGAACCGGACCGGACGAGGAGTGCGAGCAAGGCGGAGCGACGCCAAGAGAAGTCGGTTGGAAGAACTGACTGCCACAAAGGCTGACACTAGGATCCAACCTCAAGTTGAGCTTGAGGGGGAGTGTTGAGCGCCAAGCTCAACTAGAGCTGGATCGACTGAATAAGCCTGAGCCGGCAAGCGAGACAGATCGGTAAGCCGTGAGCAACCGAGCCGGCAAGCAACACAGCCGGTGAGCTGGGGAGCCAGTTAGCCGGATCCAATCGGTAACCGGAAGCCTAGTATTAGTTTAGACTACTAGGCAATTATAGTCTCATAGTAAGTGTCAGAAGCTCGTGTGAGCATTGAAGTACGCGGTACTTCTGTAAGTCCCATGAGGACTTGTATAAATAGTGCTACTGAGCACAGTTGTAAGATATAGAGTGATTATATCGTTTTGAATATATTTTTTATCTTCTGCTCTCTCTCTGTCTCTCCCGTGTACTCTGTGTATTCCCCACTTTCTCTGTTTTCTAACGCTTTCGCAAGTAATCCTTAACAGGCACTGTCCTTCACTGCTACAAACCAAAGAGGAATTACGCGTTGATTTATGTTTTTGGGGTTAGACGATGTTTTGACTAGCGACCACTAATCTCTTGTACCTCACTGCTTCGCTGAATTTCTTTGATGGCTATCATCCAAGGTTGAACAAGAATAGAAGGTACATAACTCCGATCATTGGATGGTGGTAGATCTTGAAACGCAGTTTAACATTCTAAATTTCCACTCGTAGCAAAGATTGGGGCATTGCCTTTTGGGATGAGCTCCAATGAGCCGTGGACTAACAACATGCAATTGCTTCTTTTTACACTGTTCAAGCGGAAGATATAAGCATTCATGGTTTCATATAAATGTCTGATCGCTTGTCCGATTCAGCAAGTTTTGTCACGTTGTTATTTGGTGCAAAGACAATGGGTGATGAGTGTTTTGCATGGATTCACACAGGATCAACCCGAAACCAGAGATGGAGATCGTGTTTTCCTATAATTCTGAGATATTGGGGTTTGGGGGGGGGGGCGGGGGGGGCATCATAATTGGGATACAACGCAATGCAGCTAGCTAGCTTGGATTCGATGGTAACAACTGACATCGAGACCCGAAGAGAAGAGCATATCGAGGGAACTCTTTTTTCGCCGGATTGTGGCCGGGGGGGGAATCTTTCGCGGGGCAGAGTGCTGTTGACTAAAAGGCGATTAAACATTTGAGCGAATCAGTAACCGCGAAATATATACATATGTAGTAGCTAGGTGACATGCGCTAACTCAAGTATCTCCTACCATTTCTGGCGCGGTGATTTTTTAACACAGCACATTGATATGGTAAGAAGAAGAAGAAGAAGCTACCAATCAATCTATGATGGCTATGGACAAATGTATGGACAAACCCACCATCATCATCATCATCATCATCATCATCATCATCATCATCATCACTACATACATACATACTTTAACAGAGTTCATTCCTGAGATCCTGGCTATGGCGATGGAAGTTCTCCATTATCCCCCTTCTGCGAACTTCCCTCCCCCCCCATATGGCTCCGCCACCACCACTTGTTGCATCCTCCCTCCCTCCAAGGTTTCTTTCACCAGATCGCTCAGCTTGGGCAGATCAATTCTTTCTTCTTCTTCTTCGAAATTCCCTGGTCCCAGGACGTCTTTTGTGCGTCGCAACGCTTCCAGGTCAATCGTCTGCGAGCAGAAGCAGGAAACCCTTTCCGTAGGTATGTCTTCCTTTCTCCTTGCGATCCGAAGCCTTCCTTCCCGTGGTTTTCTCGGAAATGCCTGCGATGATGTAGAAGATGTGGATGTGATGAAAGTACAGAAAAAATGCGTTTGATTATGTGAAGGAAGTAGAGGAATGAAAGAACACGTTTTGATGATGCGAAAAACGAAAAGAAAGTTCTTAGCTTTGTTTTCTGTTTGTTGGCTTTCTTGAAAACCCCTGTGATGTTCATGACAAGAAAGAAGCAGATGATGATTTGAAAGACAAACGAGGTCCATCTGATGATGTGAAAAGAGAAATGTCATCGCGGAAGCAAAGTACATTGTTTATGTGAAAACCATCAGCTCAGCCCAGGAAATTTGTTGATCTGAAGTTTTGAATTAGTATTTGTTATGTAACATTATGAATAAAATATCCTTATGTCATCAAGAATGGCATTTCCTTGAGGAACACGAGAAGCTGTGACTGAAGCTATACAAACATAGCGTTAATTCTTTAAAAGTTTCAGACCAGCTCAGTTGAGCTGTTGATATAATGTCTTCAAGGGTATATTCAGTGTGTGGAAGGGCGATCAATGGATTCCAAGATCTCAAATCAATCAAGAAGTTTTGGCTCTTTTCTTGAGCAATTTTAGAGACTGTGAGTGAAGTTTATGATCACTCGTGAAGTTGATGGTTTGGGGCTGTGAATGGTAATGAGCAAACAGATGATCAATGGATCCCAAGATCTGAACTTATCTTTGCCTAAACTAGGTTTGCACTATCCTAACAATGTTCTCACCAAAGCTTTCATAGGATACATATTTAAGTGTAACAAACACTACCTGAGAGGTGTGACTAATGAATCGTTCCACATCAACATTGATTTCCATCAAAGCGTGGGCCATATCAGTAACACACTTTTTCTGTGGCAATTAGTTTTATGCCAGTCATCATGGATTTCCATCTGGGCAGAAACCAATGATTTTGTGTCACGACAAACTGGAACTTTTTTTTGTCAATGATGATTGTGGATCACGTCATCAAGATAATAGTTATTACAAGGCATGAATTTGTGTCACCCTAGTGTGAATTTCTGTCTTGATGACATAATGATTTGTGCCACATCAGTATGAATTCCAATCTAGGCAGTCAATCAAATCCTAGGATTTCTATCCAGTTTTTCATATGAATTCCAATATTTGACCTTTCAATCCAGTTTTTCTCAACCATTGTTTTGGGAAACGACTATCCCTAATCTTGTCTGTCCTGGCATCTTAGATAGGTCGGAGGTGGATATGTTTTTCAATCCATAACTGGAGATAGACCATCAATAGGGATGGGTATAACAATCGGCAACAGTTCAGTTCGGATTGGTTCAGTTTGAGAGTGTCATAACTGAGCCGTTAAATTTTTTTGAAACTTGAACCGAACCGAATCAAACCATGAAACCATTTGAACCAAAACCGTTTAAACCGAACAGTTAAAAAAGATTCCAAACCGTTAAACCTTTAAAACTGTGGTTTTGTGGTTCGGTTTCGGTTTTCAACTTAGGTCAAAATTCAAATTAAAATTTTTTCATTATCTTAAATTTTAATTTTTCAAAATTTTAAAGATTTTTCTAAAATGTGAGAATTAGGCTTAAAAGTGAAAAGATTATTTTAAAAAATAAAAAAACCGTTAGACTGTTTAAACCGTGGTTTCTAACCGTTGAAACTGAACTGAACTGTTCACTCCCATACTGAACTGAACTGTTAAAAGAAAACTTGAACCTGAACGAACCGAACCGTTTAAACCATTAATCCATTAAACTGCGGTTTCGCGGTTCGGTGTTGCCGACTGTTAGATAGGTAAGTACACAAATTTAAGTAATCCTTTTCTCCAACATGGGATGCTAGGAAACATGTTTAGAGGGACATCACCCATATGTAATCGAAATCCTCACATGTTTTCCATGATTTAGTGAAACAATCCTTCTGGACGAGTTTACATACCTGTAAAGTATGGGCTTTTGAGGCTTCTTCCAGAGAATATTTAAAAAAAAAAGAATACGGAACTTTCTTTTTATTGTTCATTTGCAAACTCTGCACGAATTCCCTAGTAGTGGAAGAGGTCTATGCCTGCTCTTCCCCCTTATGCCCTGAATGTCAAATATGCCATAATACCCAGGAAAAAGAGCTATGACTCCCAAAGGCAAAGAAACCTCAGAAACTTTGTCTCAATTTAGACTGCCACTGGCATCTCAAATTTGGTCTCAGTTCAAACAAACCTGATTTGTTCTCTAGAAGAGACAGAATTTGAAGATGTAATCTCAGAACCTTGGGTCTCAGTTCAAAAAAATCTGGTATGTTGCCTATAGGACATTTTGGGGCCTCAAAAATATATCTTTCTTTATTTCTTTTTATATGCCCTTGTCCATATATCCAGGACATAGGTATGTCCAGTTTTTCTCTTGTGTTTAAGCCTATGATATTGCAGCCATGGCAGATGGGAGGAAGCCAAAGGCCAAATGTCTGTGATAGTGGTTTGTTTGATGATGAACTGTTAGACAGGTCCAAAATTGACCCTGGTTAAAGTACCCTTGGAATCTAGAAAAATCTAGTTCCTATGTTGCAATACCAGAGGATGGATTTTGGTCAAGTCCTGGTGATAAGAGGGGGTTGTAAAGCATTGTTGGAAGGACAAGGACATGTGCACCAATATCTCAGAAAGATGGTTGGTATCAACAGGCTTGAGGACAATGTGAAGGAATTCGAATGGGAAGAAGAAGGAAGAGTTTAAAGGATCTGTTACTTTTGCTTGGCATGGGGCATATGCATATCTAGAACTCTTTGAGGACTACAGCTTCTCAAGCAATTGGGAAGGTTTTTTTAGTATGGCAGGCTTGACATGGGTACATCAGGTCTCAACATTGGCCGTGTATGTTTAAGTGATTGAAGCAAGCTTTAGAAATTCTTCTCCAAGGTTGAGAAGGTTGCTACAGTTGTTTGATGCAAGGGATTTCATGGAGTGGTTGATTTAGATTTCTTCACACAGGAAACTGGTTCTATTGTGAGGAGTCTGGATAGTTTTTGGATTCAACCAATTAAAAGTTATCTGCAGACGCGATGCAGATGATATGGTACCCCCAAGTAATTCTAGATGATGATCGAAAGTCTGGGCAAAATGAATTATCGGGAAAAAGGGACGCATTCACGGTTGGTACTAAACAATAATAAATCTCATGGATTACTTTTTACATACCGAATGTGAGAGAGGTGTCAATATTTTCTGTGGCTGCCAATTTTTACATTCATGGCAAAAATTGTATATGACATTCAGAATCTTTAGACATGTTTGTCTTGAAGTTCATAGTGTTTCCATTCTTCAGCAATACGGGAAACACGTATTGTTATATGGAAGTTTGATACAGACCTTTCAAATTTTCACACTTGGCCCCTTTAAACACCTGGATATATGCTATACATGACCCACATTTGTTTATGGGCATGAATGAAAACATTTTTCATACTCTAGGAAATGTTTAAAAATAGAAATTTGTTTCCACTTTTTCTCAAGTCAGATTTTTTTAAGATAGGCCAAACTAAAGAAGCAATAATGTTGAGATTCTTTAGGCAGGTTTAAATCGATTGTCAGAGCTAATTTAAGTCAGATTCATCACATATCTCTATGTTTTAGGGGGTTCACTTATGACAGCATGGATGGAAGTTTTTGGGGGATCTTAACGTAGTTTTCCATACTCCCAGACAATTATATGTTTTCTGTGTAGTTCACATATAAGAAAACTATGGCGGATGAAGTTTATGTTGCTGATCATCAATGAGGGTATTATGTTAGTGATGTATCAATGAAGATTATATCAGTGACTTGTCAATGTGATGTTCACGTCACTGATTTGTCAACGAGCTGACATCTTATTGATTTTTCAATGAGATAATTATGTTGCTGATTTGTGGATGTGGCAAATAGGGTTCTGATTTGTCAATGAATGGTTTGTGTATGAGAAGATTATGTTACTGATGTGTCAATGAAAACTATGTTTCAACCTCCAACTTGTTTGTTGTATGTAATGATAATGTATTGTTCCATTCTTTTTTTTACCAGCTAGCGAAGTGACTGACAAGACATGGAAAGAGCTGGTGCTAGATAGTAACCTTCCCGTGCTTGTCGACTTTTGGGCTCCATGGTGTGGTCCATGCCGAATGATTGCCCCTCTAGTTGATGACCTTGCCCGAGAGTATGCTGGACGAGTTAAATTCTTTAAGATAAATACTGATGAAAGCCCCAATACTGCCACAGAATATGGTGTCCGCAGCATTCCTACTGTGATGATATTTAAACAAGGAATAAAAAAAGATAGCATCATTGGAGCTGTTCCCAAGGCAGCATTGATAACTGCAATTGAGAAGTTTTTAGATTGATCAGAAATATTTGGATTTATCGAGAAGTTTATTGACTTATCCATCAGTGTTTAGAATTATTGAGCAGTTCTTAGACTTGTCAAGAAGGTTTTAGACAGATGACACTGTGACGTTAGTCTGGTTTCATCTTGTTTATGGGACGAAGCTCGTCATATAGAGAGAGTTCCAAGACTTCGGCTATATGTGTATTTTGTATTGTTGTTTGTTGTTTTGCATGTCCATATTGTTAGAAAAGCTAGAGATCAAATGAGGAACCAAGATGTCATGTGAAGATCAACAAATGCACCATACAAACATTGTATGCTTAATGACTTATGATTGCTTTTTGGCCGAGTCACCATCTTCCTTAATAAAGCTTACTGCTGATCCACCTCATGCAGTATTATCATATAATTTAATGGTATATTAGTTAGTGTGTGGTATAGAATTTCAGTATTTTACAATCTGTTTCACTTACAAGGTCTGGAATCTGGATATAATTTATAATCAGATTTTTCCAGGTGAGCTAGCTGGAGATTCACTCAGTAGTGACTACAATTTCATGATTAAAGGTCACAAGTCACGGTCCCTCGTTAAGTTCTAGGTCAATTGATTAGTAGCAGCATTCAATTCTTGTCCACGCCAAACTTATATATGCTTTAATATAATAGGATACGTCATCATGTTATTGTTGGATAAGTAAATTTCTACAATCAGATATATAACTTCCAAACAATTGAGTGTTAAATATCCATTTTAAAATGTAAGAAGCTTAAGACCTAGTATGTGTCCTTTTGAGGGGATACTGTAGGTCGGATAATAAAAGTGCACATAGGATTTGCAATCCTAAATATAAACCTCGAATGGATTAGCATGCCAAGAAATTGCCTTACCAAATGATTTAGTAAAAGCTTCAATATTACATGCACCATTAAATCATAGAATGCTGTATGCTGAATCCCAATGTTATCAGCATTATTCTAAGGAGTTTTCCTTGCAAGTTAAATCATTCAGAAGTTCTCACCTAATAGGTGGTCTAATCCATCTAATGCTTGTGAATGTGAAACACTTATTAGTAATGGCACAAATTTGTTTTTGACAAGACCAATGTGGTTTTGAGGAAAAAAAGCAGTCAATGCTGTCTACCTAGTATGTTATTTATCGACCTAGAGCTATAAATCATTTAAACTTTTAGAGTGACGTAAGAACAACATGGTTTTGAACAAAAAAAACCTTCAATGCATTTTACCTATTATGTTATTTAGGGATCCAGAGCTATAAATCATTTAAACTTAAAGCAAAAGCATATTATTTTAAGGACTCTTTGATACCCTTATGTTTCCAAAATCTCAAAATATTCTTCCTCACTAACTTAGACACAGTCTCTTGCTCTAGACATGAATCTTTATAGCTCGGTGTTAGAGGGATACTCTTGTAAATAGGTCTTGACTCAATTCGTGGTTGAATGCCAGTCTTGCAAACTGAAGTTCAAATTTGATGGGGATGAATCTCATAGAAGCATGTGAGGGTTCCTCGTTGGAGACAAATATTGATCGAGGTAGTCATAGGAGGATGTGAGCTTTTTTACCATTCAAATTGCCAATGTAAATTCTCGAGCTAGCTGTTGTTAATCTTCCACAATTGAGGTAGTCATAAGAGCCTGTGGGTTTTTTTACCATTCAAATTGCCAATGTAAAGTCTCAAGCTCACCATTGTTAATCTTCCACGATTGAGGTACTTATATGAGCATGTGGGATTTCCTATCATTCAAATGGCCAATGTAAAGTCTCACGCGCACCGTTGTTATTCTTCTACAATTGTGATGTTTTCCAAATTGTTAATTTTGTCTTATTCATTCTTTATAGTTTGTTGGTTTAAGCATGTCTTTATAGCTGAAGGGTAGAGCGCTAGTCTTGTAAACTGAAGGTCTAAAGCACAATCCTTAATACAGGCAAAAATGGTTTAAGGTAGAGGTAAGAGCATATAAGATTTTCTATCATTCAAATGACCAATGTAAAGTCTAGAGGTCACCGTTTTTGTTTTGGTTCACTCTTCATATTCTTGAACATGTAAGTCTTGTTGTCATGATTACCATCAGAATAAGATTCTTGGAGGATCGAAAGAAAATAGATCCATTTTCTTCCAAAGTATTTAGTACCCCCAAAAGCCATATTAGAGTTTTCTACCATTCAAATGACCAATGCGAAGTCGTGAATTCATCATCGTTATTCCATTATAACTCTTTTGGACATTTTTTCTGAACATATATATGAGCCTTATAACTTAGTGGTAGAATGTAAGTCTTGTATGAGCCTTTATTGCTGGCATAAAAGGCCGACTCCTTCCACTTTGTATCCATAGTGTGAACACGTCCTCTAGCTAGGGCTTGAGTATATAAGCTCTAACCTAACATTGTAAAGATGATCTCGGCGTCTAAGAGTTACAGAGAAAGATAATAAGAACTTCCATTTAAGATTTGAAGTTCCGTCCATTTTCTGTCTCTCTTCTTGTTTCATATCTGTGTTGTTTGATGCACATCTTACTGTAGGTCATCCTCATCCTCCTCCTCCTCATCATCTTCTGCCCACCACCATATCATCAAGTGGTATCAGAGCGACCTTGTTGTTCAGAAGTAACGAAGAGTAGAGAAGATTGAGAAGTGAAGTTATCCTACTAAGAGAGAAGACCATGCCAACAACATCTACTTCTAGTAAAAGAATGACGACAGTCCAGCACAAGACTTGTGGAAATCTAGAAGTTCAATGGGAAGAAATTTGCCCTTTGGAAGGAAATGATGCAGGATGTACTCATCATCCGACGACAAGTTGAAGCTATTCGGCACACTACCAAGCCAGTTTCAATATCTATTGAAGAGTGGAGATCCATAGACGAAATCGCACACTCCACCATTCAAATGCACTTGGCTGAAAACGTCAATTTTAGTATGACAAAGGAGATGACTACATTCTCTTTATGAGAGAAATTACAGGTGGTGTACGAGAAGAAATCCTCCTCATCAAAGTTGATATTGATTCGACAACTATTCAACATGAAGATAAGAGAGACAGATTCAACAAACTCCCACATTAACACACTCCGTCAGGTGTTATCTGAACTCTCCTCCCAAGGATTAACTTTGAAGAAGAAGTTAAAGCCCTTGCCCTCCTTTCGAGCTTGCCGACGAGTTGGGAGGTATTTTGCACGACCTTTGCCAATAATTGTCCGAATCTAAATCTAGATGAGACGATCGGACAAGTCCTCATTGAGGAAATTCGACGAAAATCAATGGAACTTACCATCGATGAGTCAACAGAAGCTCACCACTCAATCGAGTCGATCGAGCCATCCAATCGATAAAGAGAACAAGTCGGAAGAACCGGTCAGAGCACCAGTCGACCAAGAAAGAGGGGAGACCGACAACAATCGAAGTCGAGGAATAGTCGATCAAGTGTTTTCTGCACTCATTGCAGAAAAAATGGTCACAATATTTTCGATCGTTGGTCGATCAAGAGAAAAGAGAGTGGTTAACGATTCGAGCAGATTCACTCGGGACGATCCAACTCAAATTGTTCTCCAGACGACAATCAAATCAACATTGCCGACTCCTAATCAGGAGAAATCCTCTCTCTAGAGGACTCGATGATCGGAGAAGTCCTATACAATGCGCAAGATACACAAATGTGGCTATTGGATTACGGTGCCATGTTTCACATGACCCCGAACATCGAATGGTTTTCGAACTATTCGGTCGGCGCCAGTGGCAGAGTCCGACTAAGCACGCAGGAGTGCAGAATCGCAGGGATCGGAGAGTTCCCCATCCAATTGCCAAACGACAATATTATCACCCTGCACCAAGTCCAACATGTACCCGCGTTGAAAAGGAGTCTGGTCTCCATCAGCATGGTAGCCGAACCTGGGTACAGAACGACTCTCAATGAGTCATCATGAATGATTAGCCGAGGAAATCTGAAGATCGGGAATGGATACAAGTACAATACCTTGTACCCATTGTCTAGAAGGGGAAGTGAACATAGCCGAATCACGAGACTCAAACCTATGGCATGGTCGACTAGGCCATATGTCACAAGTCGGACTAGATCGGTTGATGGAGAATGTGTACATCCCGAAGCTCCAGACAAAGACAAACTTCTGTGAGCATTGTCGTTACGGGAAATAGACCCGAAGTCCGCACTCTCTCCATTGCGAGATGATACAACATCCCTTAGAATTGGTTCACACACACACATATATATATATGTGGACCGATGCCTTAAAGGTCTCTAGCCTAAGGAGGTTCCCGACACTTCATCACATTTGTAGATGACTATACACAGAAGGCCTGGGCCTACTCGATTAGGTCGAAAGACGAAGTGTTCGAGGTTTTTACTCGGTGGATAATTGAAGTGGAGAATCGGTCAAGATAAAGAGTGAATATAGTCCGATTCGACAATGGAGGTGAATACACCTCTCGAGCCTTCAAACAGTACATGTCCGACAAAGGGATCTGGTACCAAAAGTTCATTCCCTTCACACCCATGCAGAATGAAGTGGCGGAATGGATCAACCAGATGATCCAGGAGAGGGTGACAGTAATGCTTCAACCACTGCAGACTAAAGCTAGAATTCTGGGCCGAAGCATTACAGGCGACAGTCTACATGATAAATCTATCACTATCAAAAGCAATCAGGCTTGAAAGTGCCTCAAGCCCTATGGTCAGGCAAAGAGCCAACCTATGACAAACTTCATATATTTGGATGCGAAGCCTATGCATTCATCCATAGGGAGAAAAGGACCAAGTTGGCACCCTATGCAACTAAGTGCATATTCCTCAGTTATGGAACCAATGCGGAATTCGGCTACAGGCTATGGGATCTAGAGTATCGGAAATTGATCCGGAGTAGTGACATAGTCTTCAATGAAGACTGAATTCTCTTTGACAGAACCAATCGAAAACGGTCGGCAAAAAGGTTTCTATTGAGAATCAAGCTCAACCTAGTCTAGTGTGTGAACACACCTTTAAGAATCTAAGAGCACTCAAAGGTCAAATGTCACCACTACTCTCTACACTATGTGTCATAGAATCATATTCTATGAGACATAACTAATGAGTTCCATATTTCCCATGACTAATGAGTCTCCACATTCCCCAAGAGAGTGGGCGTTATTAGTAATGGGCATGGTTCGGTTCGGTTTCAAGGGAAAGAAACCAAACCGATTCGTTTATATAAAACAAAAACCAAACCAAACCGTTTAGGGGAAGGTTGAAACCAAACTGAACCGTTTAACAAAAAATATAAACTTAACCATTTTAATCAAACTAAGTAAAACATCTAAATAAACAAAAATACATTAAATTAAATAAGCATTTAAGTTAAATTTATTAAATCAATAAAAGAAACTTTAATTGAACCATTAAATTAAATAAACATTTAAGGTAAATTAATTAAATCAATAAAAAACCATTAATTAAACCATTAAATTATTAAAATATTAAGGTAAAAAAAACATTAACCAAAAACCTATAAACCTTTAAACCAAACCTATAAACCCAAGTTTTAGAACCGAACCAAACCGAAACCGAACCGTTTATAAAAAATCCAAACCAAACCAAACCAAACCGTTATTTTTTATTTGGAACCAATAAACCATTAAACCATGGCTTAACGATTCGGTTCGGTTTGAGCTGAAACCATGGGCCCCATTGCTAGGCATTATAGTGAGTTAATGAAGAGAGAGGTTGACCTTATATAAAGCACCCTCCTCCTACTTCATAAAGTGTCGGTTGTCCTCCATTATTCTCCATGTTAATATACATCTTCTTCTTGAGTACTTCATTTCTCTTATCTATCTTGTGTCTCTCTTTTCTTCTCTCCTCTCCGCTTCTCTCTCTCTCTCTCTCTCTCTCTCTCTCTCACACACACACACACACACACACACACACACACACACACACACACACAACACACATATCTTCCGTTACACAGAATCATATCCACTTTTTAACAATTTCCTTCAAAATCGTCAAAGATGTCGTAGAAGGACCGACCCACCGGGCTGAACTGGCAATTCGACAAACAATCGAAGAAAACCAAGCCAATGACCACCCTACCGAATCTGAACCGGTAAGAGGTCCACTAATCGAAATTGGTTCGACTAAGAGATTGACAAGAGGTGAAGGAGACAAAGTCGAAACAACCAAATCACCCAAATAGGCCAAGGTACGGAAAGGGTGCACAGAATTGACCAAGGCGCGAGCCACACTTTTAATCAATCCCAAAGAAGGGGAGGATGACTCGACATCACCAAAATCCCATTGTAGGGGCGAGTCATCCACGAGGACGCCTAAAGATTGTTCAACTAATGCCGATGATTATTAGCCAACAGAGCCGATCGAAGGATCTGAACCAATCAACTTGGCACCTAGGAGATCTGGATGAGTCAGAAGGTTGACAAAGTTCTATCAATCGGGCCTCAACTACGTCAATTACACGGATGCATGCGAACCAAACTCCTACGAGGAAACAATCGCCACACCTAATGCCGAGAATGGCTACAAGCCATGAAATCCGAGATGGACTCGATTCATCAGAATCAAACAATGGATTTGGTTGAACTACTAGCCTGAGGGAAGCGGTTGCCTTGCAAATGGCTCTTCAGATACAAATATGTATTTGACTCAAAGAAGCCCAAATACAAAGCTCGGCTAGTCGCGAAACGATTCAAACAAGAACATGGGGTCCACTACGACAATATATTCTCGCCAATAGTCAACATGAACAACCTTCAGCTCCTACTTGGGGTTGTGGCGACAAAAGACCTAGAGCTCAAGCAGAGCGATGTCAAGACGACATTCCTAGACGGAGACTTGGAAGAAGACATGTATATGTCTCAACTAGTAGGCTTCACGACAACGGGGGAGGAAGGTCACCTCGTATGTCGACTAAAGAAAATCCTTTACGACTTAAAACAAGTGCCAAGGATGTAGTACCAGAAGTTCGACTCCTACATCCAGAAGCTTGGTTACCGTTGATCCGACTCCGACCCATGTATGTATACTCAACAATTGGCCGATGAGTTCCGGATCTATATGATCCTATATGTTGACGACATGTTGATTGTAAGGAGCAATCAAGCTGAAATCGGAAAGCTAAAGTGGAGCCTTCACGATAAGTTTGCGATGAAGGAACTCGGCCAAGCCCAACACATACTGGGCATGAGGATCGAGTGAAATCGGAAGACAAAGACTCTCCAGCTCTCCCAGTCCGACACATACTGGGCATGAAGCACTTCAATATGGAGAACGTGAACGCAACATCAACTCCGCTTTCGACATCGATCCGACTATCAGACAAAGACTCTCCTTCGATGGATAAGGAGAGAGAGCTCAATAGGAAGATACCCTATGCATCAGTTGTAGGAAGTATCATGTACGCGATTGTGGCGACCCGACCCGACCTTGCTTATGTCATAGGTGTTGTCAGCTGGTACATGTCGAACCCAGGACGGAAGCATTGGGAGGTATGGATCAGAAGAGTGCTTTCTGATTTGGGAGAATATATAGATGGTGCTGTCACAATTTGGTGTGACAATATGAGTAGCATTCAACTAGCAAAAAACCCAGTGTTCCATGCAAGAACAAAGCACATTGAAGTGCATTATCACTTTGTTAGAGAAAAAGTGATTGATGGAGAAGTGGATCTGTTGTATGTAAGTACAAATCAGCAAGTGGCTGATATTCTTATGAAGGGATTGAGCATGGAAAAACATACACAGTTTAGAGACATGATGGGAGTTATAACCATCGGCATGGTAGTTGAAAAGCATGAAGAAACGAAGATTGAAGATGATCCCAAGAAAGGATAAGTTGACCTTGAGGGGGAGTGTTGAGAAGCAAGCTCAACAAAGCTATGTGATGCTTATTCAGAAATAAGCTATAGTAGCTATTAGCTAATTAGCTACTAGTGGACATAAAGGTGAAACAACTATTTAGCTATGCACAACTATTTAGATATTGACAACTATTTAGCAACTGGCAGCTAATTAGTTGCATATATAAGTCACTTATGTACTTATGTAAAAAGTAGTAAGTAGTAAGTAGTAAGAGAGAAGTGAGAGTAGTGCAGAGAGTAAGAACAGAAAAACAAAAAACTGATGAGAGCAAGTTGAGCTGTACGTGTAATGAAGTAGAAGCTTTTGGGTTGTGCAAAGGTAAGTCTCTTTCCCCCTCCCTTTCTGTCTTGAGCACTAAACGATCTAGCACATCACGATCCGTTGTGCACACAGAAGAGCCGTTGTGCCTTCGTAACATGGTATCAGAGCAGAGTTGCTCATAAAGAAGATTGGAATAGTACAGAGATCTGAGAAGTTTGTTTCTGGTTGCTGATCTGAATCAGAGAGAGTTTTCTGTGAAGTTAACCCTAATTGAAAGAGAAAATGGTTGTAGAGAATGCAAGCCAAATAGTTACAGAAAAACTAGATAAAAACAATTTCCCGACTTGGAAATTCAGAATGACAAACTTCCTTATGGGGAAAGGATACTGGGATTATATTCAAGGACACCTAGAAGAGGCTCCAGAGATCCCTGAAGAAAATGCATCTACTGCACAGGTTAAAGAATTTAAGGAATGGAACCAAGGGGCAAGAAAGGTATTGCATTGGTTGTCACTTAACATCTCAGATTCGATGCTTGGACACATACAAGATGCTATGCTTCCAAAAGAATCTTGGGACAGTTTAGTAAAACTGTTTGTAGTGAATACAAAGGCAAGAAAGCTTCAGTTGAAGACTGAGCTAAATACCTTGGAAAAAGGTAAGATGTCAGTAAATGAGTATGCTCTGAAAATAAAGAGCATATGTGAATCAGTTGCTTCTATCAATGTGAAGGTAGAAGATGATGATAAGGTGGAAATATGCTTAAGAGGTTTAGGACCTCAATATAAAAGCTTCAAAACATCTATTCTCACAAGGGATAACATCCCAAGTTTTCTAGATCTGGTTTCAATGCTTGTAGTAGAAGAAAGATATCAAATGGATGATGTAAACAAAGGAAACTCAGAGAATGAGGGGCAAGCCCTCTACAATAGTGTTGGAAGAGGCCGAGGAAGAGGTCATGGAAGATTTGGTTCAGGTAGAACCAACAATAATTATCAAGGAAGAGGACAACAAGCCATTAGTGGAAGCAACAACATCAGAGGCAGGGGGAGCAATCGAGGCAGAGGTAAGCAAACCTATTTGAATGATGATGGTTGTTGGTATTGTGGAAAACCAGGCCACACATAGGCTGAATGCTATAAAAAGCAAAATGATGAGAAAAGAGGGAAGAGACAGAAAAATAATTATGCCTCAACTAGTGAAGACTGTGATAAAGATGGTGCATTTGTGATGCAACATGAAACAACAGTAGTGACTAAATGTTCACAGAGATGTAATGAAGATTATATGTGGTATGTAGATTCTAGGGCATCTAATCATATGGCAGGACATAAAAACTAGTTTGAAAGTCTAAGAGAACCAGAGGTTCCTGGTTATGTACAGACGGGTGATAATACTACTCACCAAATAGAGCATGTTGGAGATATCCCATTGTGGGAAGAAAAAGGAAAAACAAAGTATATGCTAAATGTGATGCATGTTCCAAACCTTGCAAAAAATCTGATTTCTGTTGGACAGATAGTAGAGCAAGGAATGCGGGTTAAGTTTAAGCAAAGTGGATGCTTCATAGAGAAAAATGGAAAGCTCATTGCAAAAGGAAAATGAGAAGGAAGGATGTTTGTGTTAGATGTGGATATGCCTAGGAAGATTACAGGCATGTTTACAGAAGGAATGAGTGTAATCTCAGAAGTGGAAATGTGGCATAAAAGAATCGGTCACATAAGTATGCAAACATTGAAAAATATGTTGAGGAAAGATGTAGTGGTTAGACTGCCTAAGCTGGAAGACTGTGAGATGGGAAAAATATGTGAACCATGTCAATATGGAAAGCAAAATAGGTTGCCTTTCCCTCACGAAAGACATGTAAGCCAAAATTTGTTGGATTTGGTACATACAGATGTATGGGGACCAACAAAAAATGCATCAATTAGTGGATGTAAGTTTTATGTAACTTTCATTGATGATTGCTCAAGGAAAACATGGGTTTACTTCATGAAAGAAAAAAGTGAAGTATTTGATTGTTTCCGTAAGTTTAAATGCATGGTAGAAAAGTAGGTTGGAATTAGAATAAAATGCCTAAGATCTGATGGAGGAGAATACTTCTCAAATGAGTTTTCTCATTTTCTATGTAATCAAGGGATATGGAGACAGTTTACATGTAGATATACTCCATAGCAAAATGGAGTTGCTGAGAGAAAAAACAGAACTCTAGTGAACATAGCAAGAGCCATGATGACAGAAAAAAATATGCCATTGTATTACTAGGCAGAAGATGTAAACACAACAAACTATATCCTAAATAGATGTATAACATCTGGAGTACATGAAGTAACTCCTGAAGAATGTTTCTATGGCAGAAAGCTGAGTTTAGGACACTTAAAAGTGACTGTTTGGATGCCTTGCCTATGTTCATGTACCTGCTGAGGTGAGAAGTAAGCTTGATCCAAAAGCTGAAAAATGTATTTTTGTTGGATATTTAGAGGAGCAAAAAGGGTATGCAAATTAGAAGCTGAGAAGATCAGATAGAGAGAAAAAGACTGTTGAAAGATTTGGCTATGACACATATATGGCTATGCATTATGCATACATGTCTAAAGTGGTGCAAATCCCTGATCCAAACAACTTTGATGAAGCAAAAGCTGAGAAAAAATGGGTGAATGCAATGCAAGAAGAAATAGATGCATTGGTTGAAAACAAAACATGGGATTTGGTAAAGTTACCAAAAGAAAAAAATGTGGTATGTTGCAAATGGGTCTACAAGACAAAGCATGATTCAAATGGAAATGTTAATAGACATAAAGCAAGACTTGTGGCAAAGGGATATGCCCAAATGCAAGGAATTGATTATGATGAAACATTTTCACCGGTTGCAAAGATGGCAACCTTCAGAACACTACTTGTTGTGAGTGCAGCCAAAAGCTGGGTTTTGCACCATATGGATGTAAAAAATGCTTTTTTACATGGTAACTTAGAAGAAGAAGTGTATATGTGTCAACTACCAGGTTTTGAAGATAAGAAGCATCCAGAATATGTTTGTAAGCTGAAAAAGACTCTCTATGGATTGAAACAAGCACCAATGGCATGGCATAAAGAACTTTCAGAATCTCTGAAAAAATTTGCTTTCAAAATGTCAAAGGTTGGTCCTTCATTGTATGTAAAAAGGATGAATGAGTGTATCGTTGTGATCTTGATATATGTTGATGATCTAATCATTGGAGGTGATTCTATGGAAGAGATAATTAAGTTGAAGAAAAATCTGGAAATGCAATTTCAGATGAAGGATTTGGGAGAGTTGAGATACTTTCTTGGCATTGAGATGATAAGATTTAAGAGTGGTATATATATGTTGCAAATACAGTATGCAACAACTATGTAGAAGAAGTATGGTATGCTTGGATGCAAACCTATTGGTATACCACTAGATAAGAACTGCAAATTGAGGGCTGATTTGGGAGCCAAAATAGAAGATGTAAACATGTACAAGTCTATGGTGGGCAGCCTCATATATTTGACCATAACAAGATCTTATTTGAGTTATGTTGTTGGATTAATCAGCCAGTTTATGCAACAGCCAACGAAGCCACATTTGGACTGCATAAGAAGAATTCTGAGGTATATAAAAACTACTCAGAACTATAGACTATTTTACAAGGCTGATCTGGACATAAAGTTGGACGGATATACAGATGTTGATTGGGCTAGAAGCCAAACTGACAGAAGATTCACAAGTGGATATATGTTTACATTGGGAAGTGCAACTATTTCATGGAGTACTGTTGCATTGTCAAGTACTGAAGCTAAGTATAGAGGAGCTGCAATAGCTACCTCTAAAGAGATATGGATCAGAAGATTGCTTTCTGATTTGGGAGAATATATAGATGGTGTTGTCACAATTTGGTGTGACAATATGAGCAACATTCAACTAGCAAAAAACCCAGTGTTCCATGCAAGAACAAAGCACATTGAAGTGCATTATCACTTTGTTAGAGAAAAAGTGATTGATGGAGAAGTGGATCTGTTGTATGTAAGTACAAATCAGCAAGTGGCTGATATTCTTATGAAGGGATTGAGCATAGAAAAACATACACAATTTAGAGACATGATGGGAGTTATAGCCATCGGCATGGTAGTTGAAAAGCATGAAGAAACGAAGATTGAAGATGATCCCAAGAAAGGATAAGTTGACTTTGAGGGGGAGTGTTGAGAAGCAAGCTCAACAAAACTATATGATGCTTATTTAGAAATAAGCTATAGTAGCTATTAGCTAATTAGCTACTAGTGGACATAAAGGTGAAACAACTATTTAGCTATGCACAACCATTTAGATATTGACAACTATTTAGCTACTGGCAGCTAATTAGTTGCATATATAAGTCACTTATGTACTTATGTAAAAAGTAGTAAGTAGTAAGAGAAGAGTGAGAGTAGTGCAGAGAGTAAGAACAGAAAAACAGAAAACTGACGAGAGCAAGTGGAGCTCTGCGTGTAATGAAGTAGAAGCTTTTGGACTGTGCAAAGGTAAGTCTCTTTGCCCCTCCCTTTCTATCTTGAGCACTAAACGATCTAGCACATCACGATCCATTGTGCACACAAAAGACCCGTAGTGCCTTCGTAACAAGGAGCACATGAGCAAGTGCAAGTGGGAGGCAGGAGAACAAGCTTATTCGGATACAATCCAACTCAAACTAGTGGATCCAACCGACTCAGACAAGCCGATCTGGATAACTAGCCCAACAAGGCTAGATCCCGACTTTACCTTTATGCAGATTCGGCTGAATGACGACAGTCTTGAATATATACTTGTAACTATAGATTAGACTTGTAATCTAGGTTCACAAGCGAGGTAACCCCAATTATTTGTATACATAGGAAAGAGTAACCCTTTTACGAGGGAGTTTGTTCGCATAAAAGGATGACTCTTTCCACTTTGTATCCATAGTGTGAACATGTCCTCTAGCTAGGGATTGAGTATATAAGCTCTAACTGAACATTGTAAAGATGATCTCGGAGTGTAAGAGTTACAGAGAAAGAGAATAAGAACTTCCATTGAAGCTCTGAAGCTGCATCCATTTTCTGTCTCTCTTCCTATTTCATATATGTGTTGTTTGTTGCACATCTTACTATAGGTCATCATCATCATCCGCTGCCCACCACCATATCATCAACATTTATAACGGTGCTTTATTCACAATCGTTTTGCACTATGGACTCCCAAGAACGGTGGGTCGTGGACCCCTCAACATGATGGATTTTTAGCCCAACCTACTCACCTAAGAGACCACTTGCATTGGACAACATAATCATCTACTCACTCATGGTGGCATGGAATAGTCTAAGAGGGCACTTGGAGTGTAACAACCCATGCTCATAGGCATAATGGCAGCGGCAAGAGCTTTTCTAGAACCTCAACTTCAAACAAGAGGACTGCATTATGCTCAGTGAAAGGAAGGGAATGGCTTGTGGAAGGCTTGATCGGGTTTGAATCCACACGCTTCAAGATTGGAGATGCTTCCTAATGGATGCTCTGTCGAATACGAGTGTATAATGGCCATATTCACATTGTCCCTTTGGACAGCCCAAGTTTGGGTCATTTCTATAAATAGCATAAAGGGCAGTTGCCCTAGGATAGTCACTATATAAAGTGACTTTGTAACCTTTAGTAAAGGTTGGTTGTTATCTTTTGTAATTGTTGCTATTGAAATATGATTTATACATTGTGTCTCTCTCTCTCTCTACCTCTGTGTCTATCTTGCTCGTGCATACACAAGATCTTCTTCATCACGAATGTTACTTGCACTTCCGCATTGACGGCCTTGTCCCCAACATTTGGTATCAAAGCGTTGGAGGTTCTTCAACCCGTTGTCGGCCGTCGTCACACAACACAACATTCTGTTTTCGTTTTCTTTGAAGAACAGAGAAGGGAGAATAAAAAGACAAAGAGCTTGCATCTCACTGTGTTAAATCACAAATTGGAGTAAGCAAGTCGGTTGTACTCTGTTCCTGTGATTGTAACCGCTTGAGGGGAGCTCCTTGAGCAACAACCGACCCAATCGTGCTTCATTTGATTAAACAACATCCGAATAGGTCATCGGACGCTATTCACCCGCTTGCTGTAACTACCCGCTGCAGATTGGTCTCCCGGCAACAACCACTTCGTGCTTCACTCGGCTGATCGACATTCGAGAGGATTAGTTAGATCCGTCCCTCTCATCGTTGCAGTCATCCGAAGCAAAATTGGTCCAAACAATCGGTTTCGCGTAATCGGTATTCGGCATACAATCGGAAGCTAACCGGGCTCACTCCGACTCGGCAACATTCGGGAACACCAGCCGGTTCTGGCCCTCAAGTTACCGGAGTCACTCCGAGCAAGTTCAGCAACAAGTATCCGAAACCAAACCGACTCGGGTTCAAAACCGACTAGAACGATATCGGGTGAGCCGACCGGCTGCACCCCACTGAGCAGATGGCATCAACATTCGGCTCATCGGAGATGAGTCTAAGGAGGTTCGACGGTTCGAACATTAACTTCTAGAAGGAACAAATGCAGGACTATCTCATAGTCAAGGGTCAGATAGACCCAATTGAGAATGAAAATCCTCCAGAAGCATACAAGGCAAACACGTGGCTAAGCTGGATAGAATCGTCCGCACCACGATTTGGATGCACTTGTCGGAGTCTGTGTACTTCACAGTGCAATCATGCTTTGGAAAACACTGTCGGAAACTTATGAAAAGAAGGTTGCCGCAACGAAGATGTACCTCATCCGGCGCCTCTACAACTTGCAGATGAAAGAATCTGATTCGGTTCAAGCACACCTCAACGAGTACAAAAGCATAAGCTCCCAAATCTCATCTCAGGAGACGACAATTGAGGATGAATTCAGAGCAATGATACTCATGAGTAGTCTCCCCTCTGTGCAATGCTTTAGCAACTGCCATTAAGTACTCCGAAGTCACGAGCGCAATCCTAACTGAAGCAGCTTGGAGAAAGTCTTTCGCCAAAGACTCGGCAGATGAAGCTTACGTAGTACAAGGTGTTAGGAAACAGGTCCCTCCGGATGGGAAGTTGAGAAGAACCGTGTTGATGAGCAACCCGGAAGGCTAAACTTGTAAATAGTCGAAAGGTTACATAAGTATATAAGCACTTAGGGCAATCATGTTAGTAGAGTGCGTTATTGAAAAGTTACTGTTGACGAGGTTGTTGCCTCCGTAACTGTGAGAGTGAACGAGTGTGAGTGGAAGCGTGTGAGCTCCATAGCCGCTTGTTGGCGAAGCAGGATCTCGAGGTCGTTGCCTCTGAGATCTCTGATTGTATTCCTTTCTCTCATAGTGTTCTGTTTTGGAGTTTGTGAACTCCACGTGGTTTTTTCCCAATTCGGGTTTCCACGTTAAAATCTGTGTCATTCTCAGTTTTTGTATTCAGTTTTTTTTTTTCATTAGATTGACTATTATTCCGCACACGAGAAACCGGTTGTGGCCGGCAACGTTTTAACTTCACAAGGTTCGACTGACCGATCGAACAACTGGGGAAGAAGTTCTTCCCGACCGCCGAACAATCATCGAAGCCGGAGCAAGTCCCGACACAACCGAATCTGCAAGTACTGCAAGAAACCGGGACACATCAAAGCCGACTACAGGGCACTCAAAGCAAAAACCGATAAAGCTCAGAGAGCGGATCAGAAGAGTAGCCGGCATGAGGAGGTCAACTACGTCGGCTCTTCAGCCGAAATTTTGACGACCGACCCGAATATACTGTCCATAGAGAACCCAGTCGAATTAGAAGTTCTGCTTACGACTAACGAATCGAGCACATGGCTCCTAGACTCGGGCGCATCGTATCATGTGACACCTCACCGATCTCAGTTTCGGCAATACTCGGACCGGCACTCCGACTCAGTTCGAGTCGGAAACTCGCAACACTGTGCTATAATCGGAATTGGCAACGTAGAGCTCAATCTTCCAGGAGGCTCTACACTCATACTACACAATGTCTGACACATTCCTGAGCTTTCAAGACCCTTGATCTCAGTCGGAAAACTTGACGAAGCCGGCATCCGTGCCGGATTTTCATCAGGAGGGTGGACACTCCACAAAGGGAACCTCCTACTTGCTCGAGGACCAAAGGTACATTCATTCCTTGTATCCTTTATATTTCACACTCAAAGAGGGTGACTTATTTTTGGTTGATATCCCCGTGTCATCCTTATGGCACGGACGACTTGGACACCTCAGCAAGGCCGGCATAACGCACTTATCCAGAGCCGATTACATCCCCAAGCTCTCCTTCTCGAATCACCAATTCTGCGAGCATTGCCAGTACCGCAAACAAGTAGCCACATCACACCCGACATCAGCACCGAGAGAATTGAGCCCCCTTGATTTAGTCCACTCGGACGTCTGTGGCCCGATGCCACATCAGTCTCTCGGTGGTGCTTCGTACTTCATCAGTTTCATTGACGACTCGACTCGGAAGGTGTGGGCTTATCCCATCAGAACCAAAGATCGAGTGTTCTCGATCTTCTCCGAATGGCTTGCAATGGTCAAAAATTAGACTGGTCGGAAACTGAAATGTCTCCGAACCGACAATGGAGGAGAATTCAAGTTTGAAGAATTCGTCAACTTCTGCTGGGAACGCGGCATTCGACGTGATTATACGGCACCCTATAGTCCGGAGCAGAACGGAATTGCTGAACGCATGAATCAGACGATTCAAGAATGCGTAGTATCCATGCTCCATCACTCCGGACTGTCGGGTGGCTTATGGGCGGAGGCTCTACTTACGGCAGTACACATAATAAATATGTCGCCAAGTAGACCTCTAGGACTTCAAATACCTCAAGAAATATGAACCGGCAGTAAGCCGAATTAGGACAAACTGAGGATCTTCGGTTGCGAGGCGTATGCTCTCATACCGAAAGACAACCGCCGGAAACTCGAACCAAGGTCACGGAAATGTGTTTTTCTTGGATATGGACCCGACGGCGAGATCGGATACCGACTCTGGGACCCCGAGCACAGACAAATCGTCTGAAGTTCGGATGTCGTGTTCAACGAGTCGGCTATGCATAAAACAGCCGAAAGGCCTATTGAAGTCCAAAGGGTAATATTTTCCAAAGTGCCAACCCTTCATGCCAGCCCAGCCCACAACACGAGATTGGTTTCACGGGTAACCGACAACTCTCGCACCGAATCCACCGATTCGACACAGCCGAATGGCTCGACTCCCGACCATCCGACATCGACACCCGGTGTGACTAGTCCAGTCATACCTCGCAGATTTGAGAGACTGTCGCAACCTCTAGAGAAGTACTCTCCTGGAATTTTCTTTATCGACGTCCGCGAACCGACGTCTTACGAAGAAGCATCGGCATCTGCCGATTCAGCCACATGGCATATGTTGATGGAGTCGGAAATGCACTCCATTCGGGCAAACAAGACTTGGGACTTGGTCGAATTACCGAAGAATCGACGTGCTCTTCCGTGTAAGTGGGTCTATCGACTAAAAGAGACGTCCGACTCGACCACCCCAAAGTACAAGGCTAGATTAGTTGCAAAAGGATTTCGACAAGAATATGGTGTCGACTTCGACGAAATCTTTTCACCAGTGGTGAAAATGAAGACCCTTTGTTTCATGCTCGGCATCGCGCCCGCCGACAACTTGGAGCTGATTCGGCTAGATGTCAAAACGACATTCCTCCACGGTGACCTACAGGAGGAAATCTATATGGAGCAACCGAAAGGCTTTATGGCATCCGGCCAAGAACATCTCGTCTGTCAACTCAAGAAGAGTCTCTACGGCCTAAAACAGACACCCCGACAGTGGTACAAGAAGTTCGACGACTTCATCCAATTGATCGACTTCTCAAAGAGCGATGAGGACCATTGTCTCTTCACCAAAACAGCTCAAGACGGGTCTCCCCCGTCTTCCTCATCATCTACGTGGACGACATGCTTCTCTCCGGTCGGCATGCCGGAGAGCTCACCGAACTCATTCGGAAACTACGGTTGAAGTTTGCCATGAAGGACCTCGATCCGGCAAGACACATACTTGGTATGAAGATTAGTCGGCATTGCAATACACGACAACTTTTCTTGTCTCAAACCGACTACATCAGACGTGTCCTGGAACGCTTCAACATGCACTCAGCCAAGTCTGCTTCAACCCCGCTCCCCATCAACCTTCGGCTATCTCAGCGAGACTGCCCGACATCCGGTCCGGAGGGGGAAGATATGAAGTCGGTATCGTATGCACCGGCAGTCGGCTCCCTTATGTACGCGATGGTCGCAACACGGCCTGATATTTCTCACGTCGTAGGAGTTGTCAGGAGATTCATGTACAACCCCGGCCGATCGCACTGGAACGCAGTCAAGCATGTGTTCAGATATCTAGCTGGCACAAAAGACCACGACATTCTTTTCGGCCCGAACTCAACCTCAGGCGTAGTCGGTTACACCGACTCGGACTTCGTCAGTTGTGTGCACAGTCGGAAATCAACAACTGGATACTGTTTCAAATTCGGCAATGGAGCAATCTCGTGGAAGTCAAAACTTCAAGAGTGCACAGCCACCTCAACGACCGAAGTGGAATATGTAGCTGCGTTCGACGCGGCAAAAGAAGCTCTATGGCTCGGTCGGCTGGCGCACACGTTTCGACAGGTCGACTCCGATTCGGCTCCAGTTGTCTACAACGACAGTCAAGGTGTTGTTGACTTGTCAAAAAATCTAGTTCACCACAACGCCTCTAAGCATATCGACGTTCGATATCACTTCGTTCGGGACTGCATCATTTTAGGGAAAATCGGGCTCAAGAGGATATCCACAACCGATAATGTCGCAGATGGAATGACCAAGTGTCTTTCGGCGGATCATTTCCAGTCCCTTCGGCACCAGATAGGCATAACGCAAAATCGGTCCAATTAAAGTCGAACACACAGCACAAGATGGTTTCAGACCATCGACATCGGTTCTCTGAGGATCGACTTCAGCTCTTCCAACCCGACCAGTTCGGTCCTCTGTCTTCGGATCTTGCCGACTCTAACAAAACCGATCTGTCCGATAAACCTTGTATATATATACCTGTAATTCTTTAGATAACCCATGTATACGCCCATTACGGGGGAGTGTCGAATACGAGTGTATAATGGCCGTATTCACATTGTCCCTTTGGACAGCCCAAGTTTGGGTCATTTCTGTAAATAGCATAAAGGGCAGTTGCCCTAGGATAGTCACTATATAAAGTGACTTTGTAACCTTTAGTAAAGGTTGGTTGTTATTTTTTGTAACTGTTGCTATTGAAATATAATTTATACGTTGTCGTGTTGTTACGTGCGTGGTGCGTGGAGAAAGGCGGGACCACGGGGGTCTTGGACCAGGGAGTGACGGAGCGTAGGAAGTCATGCTTCACTGTTTCTGGGGCATCTCAGAAGCACACCGGAAGCAACCGAAGGGGGAGAGAGAGAGAGAGAGAGAGAGAGAGAGAGATTAACACCGACTCACGCACACACACGCACACACCCTTATGTACAGGAAAGGCAGGAAAGGGGAAGCACTCGACGCCAATCGAAGACGCGAATATACACAGACAGATGCAAACGTATATATATATATAAAGAAGAATACATTCCCGGCTTCGAGCCGAGCTGAGGTAGGTTACAGTAGTCGTCTGCTGCCAAGCCGCCTTCGGGGAGCTCTCGGCTCGTTGCGCCGAGCGGGGTCTTGCACAGGAGGCCGCCAAAGCAAACCCTAAGCAGGACACGAAGGGAGAGAAGAAGAAGAAGAAGAAGAAACTAACTCTAAACCTAACGGTATACCCTCTAATGCAAAATGGGCAACCCTTACACAAAGGGCGTTCCCTTCCTTTTATAGAACAAGGAAAGGGATGCGTTATAATATGGGACAAATCCCGACTTACATGGGATCGTCTGTCCCGACTTGACTACTCTTCGGCGCCATAAAGGCGCCCTCGATATTCACACTAAATGTACACAGGTGCGTACACACGCCGCACCCCGCTGATGTAGCCAATGTTTCCCGGTTTCCGCCTCTGGCCGAAATTCTTCACGACATCCGCCCCCACCTAACTGCACGTCCACCGGTACGTGCCAAATCCGGTTGAAGGGTAAGAGATTTCGGCCGGCAAGAAACCGGTCTTCCGTGATCCGCATCCCGGCTCGCTGCCGGTTTGATCCGTCGGCTTCGATTCTTCCTTCGTGCTTACCTCCCCGTAGGCTCGTTCGACCCGTCGATGGGCCCTCTGTCGCGATCTCCGTAGTACGCGTACTTCCATTGGCCCTTGTTTGGCCGTATGAACGCCCCGCTTCCCGCCGTATGCCCGATGTCCTCCGTTTGAGGAACGCCCGTACCGGCATGCTTGGCCTTCGTTGATCATTCGCGTCGTCCTGATTGCCGTCCCATGTCGTTTCGCGTTGCCCTCGTCCTCTCGCCGCCACCTTCCTTCTCCATGGTCTTATATCGTTGCGTTGGCTCGAACTGCCATGGTCTCCGGAATAGCGTGGAAGATCCCTTTTCGGCCTGATCGCGCATCGCCGCTTACCTGCGTACTGGTGTCCTTTGCATCCGAGGAACACCCCGTAGTAGCCCGCTTGGCCCTTCCCGTCTTTGTGCTGCTGCAATAGGTCCTGAATCTTCCGCTTGCCGTCATCCCCTCGCCCCACCAACTTGTCACCCCGGGCTTCCCGTGTCAGTCTTCGCTACTTCGACGGAGCTACCGAGATCTACGAAGCGAGTGTGGAGGATCCTCCTCCGGCCTCTCTTGCCATTCCTTGACTCCGACCCTGTGCAGTTCACTAGGCACTCGCCACCCCGTTCCCGGCACCTCTCTTTTACCGTCTTTCTCTTCCTTCGTTCGGCACCGCCCGTGCCGAACACTGTCCCGTAGTCACGCTTTGATCCGGCCCGCGATGGCCACTTGCGAGACTCTTATTCCGTCCCAAGTATGCCTTTCCGGCCCGACACACCTCCCCGTGTTTGCCCCTATCGGCTCCTTCCGAAACCTTGTGTTGCCGGGTCCCGTTCCCTGCCGCCACTGTCCTTCTCCCTAGGTCCCACGTTGCCACGTTGGCCGAACTGCCGGGTCTCCGGATCGGTGTGAGGGTCCCATAGGACCGGACTCCGTGTCTATGCTTGCCGAAATTCGGGTGTCTTTTGTTTGAGTTCCTCCCGGACTCTCCTCGTGTCTTTCGTGTAGTCGGGTCCCGTTTCCCGCAGCCACCAACCTTCTCTCTCGGTCTCATGTTGCCACGTTGGACGAACTGCCGGAGTCTCTGGTTAAGTGTGGGGATCCCGTAGGACCGAACTTCCTTACGCCCATAGCCTTCGTCACCTCGCCGCCACCGTCAGTATCTTGGTCTTACGTCGACCGCGTTGCCGACTGCCGAAGTCTCTAGAACCGGTGTGAAGGATCCTCCTTGGGCGTTCGTCGCCTCCTTGACCCTGTCCCGGGTCGTCCCTTTCCGCATGCCGAGAGGGCGTTTTGTTCCACACCCTCTCCCGTGGTACCGACGTACCATCTCCTCGGCCTCTCCGTAGGCCTGCTCTCTTCCTCCCTCCCGGAATGGTCATCCGGGAGTCCGCTCCGCCCGGTTCTCGTCCGGGTCCGTTCATCCTTCTCCGTATTGTCGGGTCCCGTTCTCCTATCTCCACCGATCTCTCTTATAGGACTCACGCCGGCACTCGGGCCTGCAGCCGGATCGGTGTAAGGAATCCCATAGGACCAGCTTCCATTCTCTTTCCAAATCTCGACCTTCGCCCGGTCGGTCTTTCTCCCCATGTAAAAGAGGGCGGCTCGTCCCGCACCCTCTCCCGTATCGGCACCTTTATGCCGAATCCGGCCCCGCTCGAACAACCCACGACCTGATCACGCTCCACCCGTATCGGAATGCGGATCTCCTCGTGCCGCGTCCGTCCTCGGCCTCCTCACAGGCCGTTTCCCATCCGTCTTCGTTGGCATCGTGCCAGGACCCCTCGGTACCGCCATCCATCTCCTCGGTCTTACATGGGCATACGGGCCCGAATGCCGAGTTCTCCGGAATCGGTTCCGTGGGCTTTCGTCCGCTCCTTCCCCGTATCGTCTCGCCGGTGATTCTTGGCCTTTCGCCGCCGCCTTCCTCCGCTTGGGACTCACGTGGGCACTCGGGCCCGACTGTCATCGTCTCAGAAGCAAGTGTGGGAAGACACAAAGAATCACTCGTCCGTTTTTCGCCCTTGTCCATAGCCACCGACTCTTCGTGGTCGGCGGTCGTCTTCTTAGCGATCTCGCAAAGCCCGTCTTGGCTCGCTTCTCCAATGACCGGGGTTTCGGACTGACACGCCCGAAACCGTTGGTCCCAACTATCCGGTTCCGCGATCTGTATCTCGGCCTCGTCCTTGGCCGTTCTATCTCCACAAGTCGAGAGGGCGTTTCATTCCACACCCTCTCCCATCGTACCGTCGTACCGATCTTCCGCCGCTGCATGGGGCAGGTCCGTCTCCTCAGTCTCGGCTTGCGGCCTCCGTCTTTCCTCTTCCTCGAGCATCGCCTCGAGAGCTGCGTACGCCTCCGCTATCCTGGCCCCAACGCCGACCCTTGCCGACTCTCTTTGCCGTTCGGCCTCTTCCCGCTGTGATGGCACGCCGTCGCGTACCTTCCTCTTAGCCTTCTCGGCTCGCTCGTTGTCTAGCCGTTGGCACACCCTTCCGACCTTCGACCAGTCCTCCGTAAGCCTTCGGGAGCGCCTCTTTGAAGGCCTCCCACGAACTATGAGCCTCACAGAGCTCCTTTATTTCCGCATGCATCCGGACAGCCACAACCCGACAGAAGAACTCCAGCCACAACGCCTCGTCTACGCCACGCTCCTCCGTTTCCGCGTTGTAGGCTTCCAAGTAAGATGGGACTTTGTCCCCGTTGAAACGACCGACTCTTTTGACCACTCGCTCAACCGCTTGTTGCGCTGCTTCTCGCCTCATCACCACTCGTGCCGACTCCAACACCACTTCGGCCACCATCTCCACAAGGTCGTCGTCTTCCGACTCCATCCTCCCTTGCCGCCTTTCACGTCGGGTTCACCAAAGATGTCGCGTTGTTACGCGCGTGCGTGGAGAAAGGCAGGACCACGGGGGTCTTGGACCAGGGAGTGACGGAGCGTAGGAAGTCGTGCTTCACTGTTTCTGGGGCATCTCAGAAGCACACCGGAAGCAACCGAAGGGGGAGACAGAGAGAGAGAGAGAGAGAGAGAGAGATTAACACCGACTCACGCACACACACGCACACACCCTTATGTACAGGAAAGGCAGGAAAGGGGAAGCACCCGACGCCAATCGAAGACGCGAATATACACAGACAGACGCAAACGTATATATATATATATATAAAGAAGAATACATTCCCGGCTTCAAGCCGGGCTGAGGTAGGTTACAGTAGTCGTCTGCTGCCAAGCCGCCGTCGGCGAGCTCTCGGCTCGTCGCGCCGAGCGGGGCCTTGCACAGGAGGCCGCCAAAGCAAACCCTAAGCAAGACACGAAGGGGGAGAAGAAGAAGAAGAAGAAGAAACTAACTCTAAACCTAACGGTATACCCTCTAATGCAAAATGGGCAACCCTTACACAAAGGGTGTTCCCTTCCTTTTATAGAACAAGGAAAGGGATGCGTTATAATGTGGGACAAATCCCGACTTACATGGGATCGTCTGTCCCGACTTGACTACTCTTCGGCACCATAAAGGCGCCCTCGATATTCACACTAAATGTACACGGGTGTGTACACACGCCGCACCCCGCCGATGTAGCCAATGTTTCCCGGTTTCCGCCTCTGGCCAAAATTCTTCACGACAACGTTGTCTCTCTCTCTCTCTCTCCCTCTGTGTCTATCTTGCTCGTGCATACATAGGATCTTCTTCATCACGAATGTTGCTTGCACTTCCGCATTGACGGCCTTGTCCCCAACACGAGGAACTAGTAGGATGACCGATTATCCTTCCTGGTCACAAACAAAGTCAATAGAGCTAAATTCATTGTGGACCATACTTGTAAGTCTAACAACATGGCAGATATGGAAGCACCGTGGCCGCAGGATCTTCCAAGGGAAGCCCATCCTGCCGGCAGAGGTAATCATGGAACTTTGAGATCATTGCCTTCTTTGTGGGCCATATGAAGATATTCAAGGCAAAACGCGTCACGAGCAACTTTCATTTTGAAATGGAGTGGAATGTTGATGTTGCGATTGCAACGCGTCAATATACAATAGTGCTATCTCCCTACAAAATGGCTCTTCCCACCGAGGACTCTGATTGAACCAGCCATCAGATGCGGAACAATCTCAACACTCTTCTAATGGAAGATCTTCAAAGGTTGTACAAGGAAACAAATTGATAACAATAGGCAATAGAAACATGAAACAAAGTCAAGAATGGAACAAAGGAAGAGTGACAATAGAGTAGGCACAAGCACGAGGGAATTTGTATTATCCTCTCCTAAAGTTACAATGGCACAATATACAAAATGAACAACCTTAACACTAGGTTACAAAAGTCAGTTTAAATACTAACTTATGGCAACTGCCCTTTTCACTATTTATAGAAATAGCCTAAACCTAGTGTATCCAATGGGACAATGTGAATACGTCCATTATACACCCGTATTCGATAGACTCCCCCCTATGCGACATCCCCCCATTGTCCCTAGAGTATAGAAGGATCACTCTAGGCTTCACATTTTTACAGTTAATCGAAGCCATGGTGCTCTATGTGAGGCTTGGCCCTTGTACATATGATACCTCTTGTATTTCTTCCTAACTAATGGGTAGCATTTTTTTGGAAAAAAAAACACTCTTGTATGAGCCTTTATAACTTAGTGGTAGAGTGTAAATCTTGTAATAAAGGTCTTGCCTTCAATCCACAAAGGGGGTGAATATCAACGACGATATGCATAGGAACGTTTGTGGTTTTTTACAATTCAAATGTTCAATACTAAATAGGGGGGAATATCGATTGAGGTACTTGTACGAGCATGCGGAGTTGTCCTACCATTGAAAAGTCTCGAGTTCACCATTATTGTAAACTGAGGTAGAGCATCAATCTTGTAAACTGATGGTCTTCAGTCCAGTCCTTAATGGGGGTAAAGTAAATGAAGATATTCTTGTCATAATTAAGAAACCCATGCCTTTATAGCTCAATGGTAAAGCATTAATCTTATAAAGTGAAGGTCTTGAGTTCAATCCTCAATGGGGACAAATATCAATAAAGTTAGGTGTACCAGCTTCTAGACTTCTTTACGAATGTAAGCTAAAGAAAATTTGGAGGTCCTTGTTGTATTGAAGAGACACATTTTTATAGCTCAATGTAGAGCTTCAATCTAGTCCTTAATAGGGGTAAAGAAAATTAAGACGTCCTTGTTATAATTATGGTAACGCGTAGGGCCAAACAACTTGATTGGAGTGGCGGCAAAACCGTACCACATGGTTCCAGAAACTACGAAGGCGGCGAAAAAGACTACAACGATACTACTAGATATTACAGTTTTGATATTTCCCATACAAAGAGCTTTATACAATCATTGTGGGGGGGGCAACACTAAGGTGAAATAGACCGGCTAATATACCTAGGACTCCCACAGTTATGTGGTGCGAAGCTATTCCTCCTGAAACGAATGGGTTAAAACCTTTAGCTCCCCAAGCCGGATCTACGAGATTTTACAATAATTTAAAATTGAGATTTTAAAATCTCTGCATATATATATATATATATATATATATATATTTGAAGAAAAGGTTTTCATGAGAACTTCCAAAACTACTGCTTTTGAATGTGAAACTTGCAACTATCACACGTTTTGTCCTACCAGTTGTGTAGCTTGGTTAAATCATAAGATCGAAGATAGTTTCTTTTCGGTTATCGGTATGAAGACTTGTGGTTATTTCCTGCAGAATGCTTGTGGAGTTATGACCCTTGCGGAACCTCGTTATACAATGGCAGAATTAGAAGAGGGAGACATATCACCTTTATAGCTGAGAAATAATTAGAAATAATTAGAAAGACTACCTTTATAGCTGAGTGGTAGAGCGGGGGTAGAGCATCAGTCTTGCAAACTGAAGGTCTTGAGTTCAATCCTCAATGGGGATTAACAATATCATCTTCTGGAGTTCTTTACGAATGTAAACAAAAGAAAATTTGGAGGTCATTGTTGTATTGAAGAGACCCATATTATTTGATGGTTTTTGGTATAGTTCTTAATGGGGATAAAGGAAATTAACATGTTCTTGTTATTGTCAAGAAACCCATGCCTTTATAACTCAGTGGTAGAGCATTAGTCTTGTAAACTGATGGTCTTGAGTATAGGGGCAAATATCAATGAAGTTAGGCGTACCAACTTCTAGAGTTCTCTGCTAAAGTAAATTTCCAGGTCCTTGTTATATTGAACAGACCCATGTTTTTATCGCTCAGTGGTAGAGCGTCAATCTTGTAAACCGATGGTCTTCGGTCCAATCCTTAATGTGGGTAAAGTTCTAGTTATAGTTAAGAATCCCATGTCAGCTCAGTGGTAGAGTATCAGTCTTGTAAATTGAACGTCTTAAGTTCAATCCTCAATGGGGGCAAATATCAATAAAGTTACATGTACCAGCTTTTGAACTTCTCTACGAATCTAAACTAGAGTAAATTTGGAGGTACTTGCTATATTGAAGAGACCATAGATTGACATATTCGCATTCGTGAGGGTTTCCATACGAATTCATACGAATACGCAAAAGAATGGATGAAAACATATTCGTTTAAAAAACAAAAAAAAAAAAAGAGTTCATACTTTTTAGTTTCTAATATATATATCATATAACAAAAAGACTTTCACATTAAATAGGGGATATTTAACTTCACATTAAAAAGGAGACTTAAACTAAATAATATTTTTATATAATAGATAGAAAACTTAAAATTTAAAAGCATTTTTTTATTATTAATAAATATAAAATAATAATAAATAATACATAATAAATAAAAGGTTCATTAATTCCATACTTTTTACTCTCCCACAAAATTTGATATTTTTATCTATCATTAAAAGGCACCTCATACTAATAATATTTTTATAATATATATAAAACTTAAATATATTTGTTTTATTTTTTAATGAAATAATAAACAAACGGTTCCCATAAATTTCCTATTTTTATCTCATATTAAAAATGGGAACTCGCACTAATAATATTTTTATAATATATATAAAACTTAAATGGAAATATTTTATTTTTTAATAAAACAATAAATAAATAAAATATATGTAAAATAAATAGAATATGTAAAGAAAAGGTTCTCATAAAATTTTATATTATTATCTCACATTAAAAAGGGGACCTCTCACTAATAATACTCTTATAATAGATGAAAAACTTAAAAGTATTTGTTTTATTTTTAATAAATAAATAAATAATAAGTTAATTAATTCCCCACTTTTTACTATCTTGACATTTAAAAGGGACCTTAGACTAGTAATATTTATATATATAATATGTAAAAAAAAAAAATTAATAATAAATAAATAAACGAATGGTTCTATAATATTCTTGGGGTCATTCTCGAATTTTACGAATTTTATGGATGTCGAATACTACGAATTTCACGCATGGATCAATCTATGGAAGAGACCCATGTTTTTATAATTAGTGGTAAAGCATCAATCTTGAAAAATGATGGTCTTCGGTCTAGTCCTTAATGGTGATCAAATAAAATAAGATTCTAGTTATAGTTAAGAAACCCATGCCTTTATAACTAAGTGGTGGAGCACCAGTCTTGTAAACTGAAGGTCTTGAGTTCAATCCTCAATGGTGGCAAATATCAATAAATTTTAGTCTACCCACTTTCTGAGTTCTCTACGAATGTAAACAAAACAAAATTTGGAGGTCCTTCTTGCATTGAAGAGACCAATGTTTTCTAATGGTTTTCGGTCTACTCGTTAATGGGGGTTATAGTAAATTAAAATAATCTTGTTATGGTTTAAAAACCCATGCCTTTATAGCTCAGTGGTAGAGCATCAGTCTTGTAAACTGAAGGTCTTGAGTTCAATCCTCAATGAGGGCAAATATTAATAATGTTAAGCGTACCAACTTTTGGAGTTCTCTACGAATGTAAACTAAAGAACATGTGGAGGTCCTTGTTGTATTGAAGAGACCGATGCTTTTTGGAACCCATACGTTTATAGCTAAGTGGTAGAGTATCAGTCTTGTAAATTGATAGTCTTGACATCAAACCTCATTGGGGGAAAATATTAATAAAGTTAGGCATACCAACTTCTGTCGTTCTCGTATTGAAAACACCCATGTTTTCTATGGTCTTCTATCTAGTCCTTACTGGGGGTATACTAAAGTAAGATATTCTTGTTATAGTTAAGAAACCCATGTCTTTATAGCTCAGTGGTAGAGCGTCAGTCTTGTAAATTGAAGGTCTTGAGTTCAATCCTCAATGGGGGCAAATATCAATAACGTTAGGCATATCAACTTCTGGAGGTCTCTACTAAAGTAAATTTGGAGTTCCTTGTTGTACTGAAGAGACCCATGTTTTTATCGCTCAGTGGTAGAACGTCAATCTTGTAATCGGATGGTCTTCGGTCCAATCCTTAATGTGGGGAATGTTGTTATAGTTATGAAATCCATGTCTTTATAGCTCAGTGGTAGCGTATCAATCTTGTAAACTGAAGGTCTTTAGTTCAATCCTCAATGGGGGCAAATATCAATAAAGTTACGCATACCAGATTCTGGAGTTCTCTACGAATATGAACTAAAGTAAATTTGGGGATACTTATTGTATTGAAGAGACCCATAGGTTTTTTGAAACCCATGCCTTTATAGCTCAGTAGTAAAGCATCAGTTTTGTAAATTGAAGGTCTTGAGATCAATCCTCAATGGGGTCAAACTTCTGCAGTTCTCTATGAATGTAAACTAAAGAAAATTTGAAGATACTTATTGTATTGAAGAGACCCATTTTTTTGCAACCCGTGCCTTTATAGCTTAGTGGTAGAGCATCAGCCTTCTAAATTGAAGGTCTCGAGATCCATCCTCAATGGGGGCAACTATTAACAAAGTTAGGTGTACAAGCTTCTCGAGTTCTCTACGAATGTTAACTAGAGGAAATTTCGAGGTCCTTGTTGTATTGAGGAGACCCATGTTTTCTGATGGTCTTCGGTCTAGTCCTTATTGGGGGTAAAGGAAATAAAGATGTTATTGGTATAGTCAAGAAACCCCTACCTTTATAGCTTAGTGGTAGACCATCAGTCTTGTAAACATAAGCTCTGCACTTCAATACGACATGCGGGCGAATATCAATAAAGTTAGGCATACCAGTTTTTGGAGTTCTCTATGAATGTAAACTAGAGTAAATTTTGAGGTACTCATTGTATTGAAGAGACCCATGTTTTTATAGCTAAGTGGTAGAGTGTCAATCTTGTGAACTGGTGGTCTTCAGTGTAGTCCTTAATGGGTCATAGTAAATTACGATGTCCTTGTTATAGTTAAGAAATCCATGGCTTTATAGCTCAGTGGTAGAGCATTAGTCTTGTAAACTGAAGGTCTTGAGTTCAATCCTCACTGGCGGCAAATGTCAATAAATTTGGATGTACGAGCTTTTAGAGTTCTCTACGAAAGTAAACGAAAGAAATTTGGGAGGTCTATCTTGTATTGAAGAGATCCTTTCTGATGGTTTTCAGTGTACTCATTAGGGCTAAAGTAAATTAAGATATTCTTGTCCTAGCTAAGGAACCCATGCCTTTATAGCTTAGTGGTAGAGCATCAGTCTTGTAAACTGAAGGTCTTGAGTTCAATCCTCAATGGGGGCAAATATCAATAAAGTTAAGCGTAGGCAAATATCAATGAAGTTAAGCGTACCAGCTTCTAGAGTTCTCTACGAATGTAAACCAAAGAAAATTTGGAGATCCTTATTGTATTGAAGAGACCCATGCTTTTTGAAACCCATGCCTTTATAGCTAAGTGGTAGAGCATTAGTCTTGTAAATTGAAAGTCGTAAAATCAATCCTCAATGGGGGAATATAAAATATTAATAAAGTTAGGTGTACTAGCTTATGGAGTTCTCTACAAATGTAAACTAAAGAAAATTTGAAGATACTTATTGTATTGAAGAGACCCATGTTTTCTATGGTTTTTGGTCTAGTCTTTACGAGGGTATAGTAAATCATGATATTCTTGTTATAGTTAAGCAACCCATGCCTTTATAGCTCAATGGTAGAGTGTTAGTCTTGTAAATGGGGCAAATAGGGGTAAAGTTAGGCGTACTAGCTTTTGGAGTTCTTTGGTCCGGTCCTTAATGGAGTTCTTCAGTCAGGTAAAGTTCTTGTTATAGTTATGAAACCCTTGCCTTTATAGCTCAATGGTAGAGCATCAGTCTTGTAAATTGAAGGCCTTGAGTTCAATCCTCAATGGGGCCAAATATCAATAAAGTTAGACGTACCAGCTTCTGAACTTCTCTACGAATGTAAACTAGAGTAAATTTGGAGGTACTCTCTATATTGAAGAGACCCATGTTTTTATAACTTAGTGGTAAAGCATCAATTTTCAAACTTCTCTACGAATGTAAACTAGAGTAAATTTGGAGGTACTTTCTATATTGAAGAGACCCATGCTTTTATAAATTTGGAGGTACTCTCTATATTGAAGAGACCCATGTTTTTATAACTTAGTAGTAAATCATCAATTTTCAAACTTCTCTACGAATGTAAACTAGAGTAAATTTGGAGGTACTTGCTATATTGAAGTGACCCATGCTTTTATAACTTAGTGAAGCATCAATCTTGAAAAATGATGGTGTTTGGTCTAGTCCTTAATGGTGATAAAATAAAATAAGATATTCTAGTTATAATTAAAAAACCCATGCCTTTATAACTCAGTGGTAGAGCACCAGTCTTGTAAACTGACGGTCTTGAGTTCAATCCTTAATGGGGGCAACTATCAATAAAGTTAGGTGTACCAGCTTCTAGAGTTCTCTAAGAATGCATCAGTCTTGAGATCAATCCTCAATGGCAGCAAATATTAATAAAATTAGGCATACCAGCTTCTGGAGTTCTCTACAAATGTAAACTAAAGAAAATTTTGAGGTCCTTGTATTGAAGAGACCCATGTTTTCTATGGTCTTCGGTCTAATCCTTACTGGGGGTATAGTAAATTAAGATATTCTTTGTGAACCCATGCCTTTGTAGCTCAATGGTAGAACATAAGTCTTGTAAACTGAAGGTCTTAAGTTCAATCCTCAATGGGGGCAAATATCAATAAAGTTAGGCGTATAAACTTCTGGAGTTCTCTACTAAAGTAAATTTGGAGTTCCTTGTTGTATTGCAGAGACCCATGTTTTTATCGCTCAATGGTAGAGCGTCAATCTTGTAAACTGATGGTCTTCAGTCCAATCCTTAATGTGGGTAAAGTTCTTGTTATAGTTAAGAAACCCGTCTTTATAGCTCAATGGTAGAGTATCAGCCTTGTAAACTGAAGGTCTTGAGTTCAATCCTCAATGGGGGCTCTTGAGAGATCAAGCTCAATTTAGTTTAGTCAGTTGGTCAATCATGTAACTTCGTAGTTACCAGATAGAATCTAGTTAGAAGTGTTGACTATAACACCTTAAATAGGACCTTGTACTTAAGTGGGATATTCTAGATCCTCCACTCCTAAGTACATTTAATATAGGACTTACACTTTTCTACTTATATTATCCTCACACATATGCACCCTTGCACATGAGATCTATATATACCTCATTTTAGGTATTTTTGTATTTGATGATGATGATGCTAATTCAATATAGAGTTAATCATCCCCCATCTTATGTTCTTCATAAGTGTATCTTTCTCTCTCTCTTCCTCTCAGACAAATATCACATAATCTTTCGCACTTAACTTAATCACATAATTAGGTACTAATTAACCCATAGTTAATCACCTAATTCTTAACATGGTATCAGAGCGTGTGGTTTAGCACATCCACTAAGCCTAGCCGACTTCGCGATTGTGTGTTCGAGACGCCGACGACAAAAACCGGCTATTCGCTACTGTAGTGCCGCTACGTCACACGAGTACGTGATCGGAGGAAGAAAAGAAAAATGGAAGACACTACAATGAACATGAACACAAAAATGGGTAGCTCGCTCCCTAGTGAAAAGCTAGACTAGAGCAATTATTCATCTTGGGAGTACAAGATGACCCAATACCTCGTCGGCCAAGGGTATTGGAGCTACGTCAACGACGCTCAAGAAAATGGGCCCTACCCAAAGAATGCCGACTACTCAACATGGGAGCAAGCGGCGAGTCGAGTCATTTATTGCTTGGCAACATGTGTCCATGACCACATGGTAGCCATATTCAAAATGCCAAGACGCCCAAAGAGGCGTAGGAGAACTTAAAGAAAATGTTCGCCACCAACACAACTGCCCGAAGGCTTCAACTCTTACAAGAGTTCAACAACATTCAGCAAAAAGACATGTCTGTGCCGGTCTACACCGCCAAGATCAAGAACATTTGCGACTCGCTTGGCTCCATCAACATAAACATCGACGAAGACGAGATGGTTCAAGTATGCTTGGGCAGTCTCGATTCAACTCGTTGAGGACGACAATCTTGGTGAGGGAAAACCCTCCTTCATTCTTCGACCTCCAATCAATGTTATTGGTCGAAGAGAACCACATCCGAACCAAGACGAAGACGTCGGAAGGACAAATGTTCTTCTCAAGTTCGGACAGTGGCCGAGGTTGAGGTCACGGCGGTAGAAGAGGCCAATGCAGCCCATCACATGAAGGGAACTCAAACCTTCACGTAACAATTAGCAACGGCTCAGTTTGAACCGAACCAAACCGTGAAACCGTGGCTTAACGGTTTCAAAAGTTCGGCTCGACTCGACTCGGTTCGGTTCGGTTCGGTTCAGGTTTAGGTTTTTTAAAACAGTTCGATTCGGTTTCGGTTCGGTTTTAACAGCCAAAAACCGCGGTTTAAACAGTTTAACAATTTTTTATTTTTTATTTTTTAAAAATTGTTTTTAAATCATCTTTTCATTTTTAGACCTTATTCTCACATTTTAGGAACATCGTAAAAATTTTAAATAATGAAATATTATAAATTTAAAATAATTAAAATTTTGACCTTTGTTGAAAATCGAAACCGAACCACGAAACCTCGGTTTTTACAGTTTAATGTTTTAATGATTTGAAAAAAAAGTAATGGTTCGGTTTAACAGTTCCGTGGTTCAATTTGGTTTGGTTCAGGTTTTGAAAATTCAAACGGTTCGATTCCAAATAGGTTCGGTTTGGACCCTCTCAAACCAAACCGAACCGTTGCCGATTGTTACCTTCACGAAAGCCTTTGAGGAACCTTCAGAAGAAGGGGGAGCTTCCATGCCGAACAAGGCTAGCAAACGTGGCCCGCAACTTGCAACTATTGCGGAAAAATCGGCCAGCGCAAGGAGAAGTGCCGAAAAACAAGAAGCAAGCCGTCTTCGAGAAGACGACAACACACGAATTACGCCACCAACTCCGAATACGACGACTGTAACGGACTATTCGTAATGAGGCATAGAGCGAACTCTATGTCGGCCTCTGACTCCGCAAGCACCTCCAATTCGTAAGACGTGTGGTTCGTCGATTCTGGCGCCTCACATCACATGACATCCCACAAAGACTGGTTCAATGACTTGCGTACACCGGATCGATCCAGCTTCATAGAGACGAGAGACAACACTACACATCCCATTCGGCACATCGGCAATGTCCCATTCGAGAAAGAATGCGAACAAACTTGCATCAAGAATGTCTTGCACGTGCCCACAATAACGAAGAATTTGGTCTCGGTCGGCCAAAGCGTGGAGCAAGGCATGCAAGTCCGCTTCAACAACTTAGGTTGTTTCATCAAGAAAGATGGTCGTCTCATAGCCAAGGGACGGAGAGACGGTCAGATGTTCATCCTCAATTCGAATGAGGTGAAATTGTTCATGTATGCCAAAGGTTTAAAAATCGAGACAATCATCGAGTTGTGGCACAAGAGAATCGACCACATAAACCTCCAACGGCTACGAGCTATGCAAACAAAGGGAGTCGTCATCGGACTTCCGACCTTCGAGTCGAAACGAGTCAACTGAGTATACGAAGCGTGTCAACTCAACAAACAACATCGACTCCCATTTATGATGGAAAGCTCCGCAAGCAAAGGCCTCCTTGACATCATACACTCGGATGTATGGGGACCGGCTCAAACGCCGACGATCGGCGGATGCCGATTCTATGTCACCATCATTGACGACTACTCGCACTACGCATGGATCTTCCCGATGAAGAAGAAAAGCGATGTGGTCTCCATCTTCCAAACACTCAAGGGCCAAGCCGAAAAAGAAACCAGTCGGCACATTCGATGCCTACGGTCGGACGGAGGAAAGGAGTACTTCTCTGATGAATTCACCTCCTACCTCCAAAGTGAAGGCATTCAGAGAGAATTCTCCTATCGACACACACCCCAACAAAATGGAGTAGCCGAAAGGAAGAATCGGCAAATACTCGAGGTAGCACGCACCATGATGCACGAGAAGCACATGACAAACTTCTATTAGGCCGAAGCGGCATCCACGGCCGTCTATCTCATAAATCAATGCACCACTAATGGAGTGCATGAGCTAACTCCATATGAGCTCCTTGTCGGAAGAAAGTTGATCCTGTCACACCTCAAGGTGTTCGGAAGCATGGCGAATGTACGCATCCCGAACAAACAATGACAGAAGCCCAACGCGAAGTCGGAGGAATGTATCCTCATAGGATGCTCGTTTGAGAAAAAGGAATACAAGTGCTACAACCCTTCTACTCTAGCGGTTCGGGTAAGTCGAGACGTAGTCTTCGACGAGTCCGCATACTGGTACGCACCAAAGACAACTTCGACTCCGACTCTACTCGACCCGGAATCTGCCGAACAAGAGGTAGAAGATAGAGATCGCTTAGAACACATGTTCGAAAAAAGTCTGATTACGACAACGTTTAGTGGGCCACAAGAGCCCCCACATGATCCAAGCACATCGCGGCCAAATCCGCACTTGGACAAAGGCAAAGGTAAGATGCCTGAATATGAAGTCGACCACCCCAACAACAGTGATTCAGATGTGTCGGCTCACTCACTAGATAGTGACTTTGGTGTACCCATCATGCGAACACCCAAAGTAAAGAAGGCGCTCACATCGGCGAGTGAAAAACTTTGAGGCTCATCTAGAGCTAAGAACCTCGTCACTCGGCTCGGCTACAACGAGTACATGGCCCATCACTATGCCTCCACGATGAAGGTAGCGGTCGAACAAGAGCCCATGAGCTCGTCCGAATGCGGCTCATAACCCACGATAGGTGGAAGTAGTCGACCTTTGCCCACACACTACAAGCCATCGTCATCGGCTTGAGGAGGAGGAACCGAGATTGCCACGGCGAAGAAAGTTGAAGGTCGGACGGAAGCACACGAAGTCAATGAAAGCCAAAGCGGATGTCGGACGCCTCACACTTGAGCTTGAGGGGGCATGTTGAGAGATCAAGCTCAACTTAGTTTAGTTAGTTAGTCAACCATATAACTTCGCAGTTACCTAGATGGAATCTAGTTAGAAGTGTTGACTATAACACCTTAAATAGGACCTTGTACTTAAGGGGGATATTCTAGATCCTCCACTCCTAAGTACATTTAATATAGGACTTACACTTTTCTACCTATATTATCCTCACACATATGCACCCTTGCACATGAGATCTATAGAGATCAATCCTCAACGGGGGAAAATATTAATAAAGTTAGGCGTACCAACTTCTGGAGTTCTCTACGAATGTAAACTAAAGAAAATTTTGAGGTCCTTCTTGTATTGAAGCAACCCATGTTTTCTATGGTCTTCGGACTAATCCTTACGGGGATATAGTAAATTAAGTGTTGGGATTATGGTCCCTTTCGGATGGGATGGTCGGATGTCCGAAGATGAATGCCGACAAGCCCGGTTTCGGTTTCGGAACCGGATGATGAAGACCCCGGTTTCGGAACCGGATGACGAATGTACCCGGAGAGAGATCCGGATGCGGGAACATATCTGTGAATATGTTTGCCAAGGGCCCTTGAGGCTATAGTTGTAAATAGCCCTAAAGTCATATGTGTATAAATATGACTTAGGGCAAACAGTTTTGTTGTTGCTATTCATTTTTCTGTTTTTCCACTCTAGAGGAGTGAAGAGAGAGCAGCCGTGAGAGAGAGATAGAGCGCGAGAGAGAGAGGAAGAGGTCGACGCCTCTGTGTATTTCCGCCGCCTGTGGCGAGGACAGCGAGCTCAAGGTCGTCGCCTTGCAGCTCGCCATTGTATACTTCTCTGTGCATAGTTTTGGTTCGGAGTCGTGTACTCCCGTGGTTTTTCCCGTACAGGGTTTTCCACGATAAATCATGTGTCCTCTCTATTTTTTCGCATTTCCCATTTTCTGCAACAACGATTCGTGTGTTTACTTGGTTGTGGCCGAGAGGTGAAGTTTGGAAAGTTTCGTTTATTTCCATCAATTTGGTATCAGAGCGAGCTGCTGCAGAAAATGGAAGGCGGCGGCAGCGGGCAGCCGGGGATGATGGTGCTGAATGCGCAGAATTACGCCGACTGGAAGATCAAGATGGAGGATCTTCTGATTGTTCGGGACCTGTACGAACCGATTGACAGGTCGGAAATACCGAAGGGGGTACTTGAGTCGGAATGGAGGCTTCTGAACCGGAAAGCCGTTGCAACCATTCGGCAATACGTAGACGTGAGCGTTCTACAACATGTGGCGAACGACACCAATGCATATGAGATGTGGCGGAAGCTGTCGGGCCTCTATGAGAGGAAGAATGCATTGAACCGGACCTCCCTGATGAGGAAGATAGTGAATCTCAAGTACCGGGATGGCGAGAGTATGGTGGAACACGTAAGCACGTTCATGGGATTCGTGAATCAGCTTGCGGCGATCAAGTTCCCGTTGGAGGATGCAATGCAAGCCATCATCCTGATGTGTACATTGCCGGAAAGCTGGGAGAACTTGGTGGTGACTCTCAGCACCTCCTGCACCGAAGATAACTTGTCCCCACAAACGGTAAAGACAAGTATTTTGAACGAAGAAGCGCGTCGGAGAGACAAAGAACCGGCCTCCGACTCGAAGGCGCTGCTTACCGAATCGGATCGGGGAAGACAATGGAACCGGAGTCCGCAAAGACGGGAGAAGTCGGGGACCCGGTCGCAGTCAAGAGGAAGGCCCACATGCTTCCACTGTGGGAAGCCGGGGCACTTCCGAAAGAATTGTCGGCATTACCGAAAAGACAACGGAGCCGACGACACCGATTCGAAGAAGTCACCGAAGAGAAACGGTGCATACCGGGGAGCCACGGACCGGAGAGGTTCGGATCGGCGAGGGCAGGACCGGAAAGGAACGACGGCACTCGCGGCAAGTGAGGAAGAAATCATGCTCATCACCGAAGAAGGTGAACTAAACATTGCCGGCGATGAGACGACCTGGGTGGTCGATTCCGGAGCATCGTTCCACCTGACCCCGGAGAGAAGATACTTCTCATCCTACACAGCCGGTGAGCATGGCTGTGTTCGGATGGGAAATGAAGGTACGTGCCGGATTGCCGGCATCGGAGACGTGTGGTTGACAACCCCGACCGGATGCAAAATGCTGCTGAAGGATGTCCGACACGTTCCGGAGGTTCGATTGAACCTGATTTCGGCCGGGAGGCTAGACGATGAAGGCTACACAGGTAGCATCCGGAACGGCGTAATGAAGTTCAGCAAGGGGAGCCTGATAGTGGCTCGGGCCCGGAAAGACAACACACTGTACCTGATGAATGCCCGGTTATGTCCGGAAGAGCTGAATGTGGCAGCCGACACTGCCGGTGAGCTGTGGCACAAAAGACTGTGCCACATGAGTGAGAAGGGGATGAAGAGGCTTGCAGAAGACAACCTTATTCCAGTGAAGCATGTGCACCTGGAGAAGTGCACCGATTGCCTGGCCGGTAAGCAGAACCGAACCTCCTTCCACTCAAGGCCACCGACGAGACGTAGCGCACCATTGGAGTTGGTGCACACTGATGTGTGTCAGGTAGAAACGAAGTCACATGGCGGAGCCCAGTACTTCGTAACATTCATTGATGATCACAGCCGGAAGCTGTGGACGGCACCGTTGAAGACAAAGGACCAAGTGTTGTGCGTCTTCAAAGAACTCCACGCGAGAGTGGAAAGGGAATCCGGCAAGAAGCTGAAAGCGATACGAGCGGATAACGGAGGGGAATACCGGGGGCAGTTCCAGGAGTACTGTCGCTCGAAGGGAATCCGACTCGAGTTTACTGTGCCGAAGACGCCGGAACTGAACGGGCTGGCCGAGAGGATGAACCGGACCATAATGGAGAGGGTCCGGAGTATGCTGGCACATGCGAAATTACCCAAGGGGTTTTGGGCTGAGGCAATGTCGACAGCGACATACGTGATAAACAGATCACCCTCAGTACCTTTGGACGGAGACACGCCGCAGAAAGTGTGGACCGGTAAGGAAGTGTCCTACCGGCACCTGAAGGTGTTCGGGTGTCTCGCATACGTGCATGTGGCAAAGGACCGGAGAGGAAAGCTAGATCCAAAGACCCGGCCATGCATATTCCTCGGTTACGGCGACGACGAGTTCGGCTACCGAGTATGGGACCCGGTCGACAAGAAGATATTCAGGAGTCGAGACATCATCTTCATGGAGGACAAGACACTCGCCGATTTGGAGTCGGAGAAGAAGATGAAGAGCTCCAAGTCGACCGGTGAGGATCAACTCTACGAGGAGCAGTCCCGACCGGCAAGGGACCGGTTAGCACTCGAGGATCCGGCCGAAGACGGTGAAGAAACAGAACCGGCCGAAGAAGATGAAAATGATACCGGAACCGGCCCCGATCCCGAAATGGATTCGGATGAAGAAGAATCGGAAGAACCGGTTACCGAAGCTCCGAAACGGAGATATCCTCTAAGAGAGAGAAGGGCCCCCCGGAGATTTCCGGAACCAGAGCACGTTGTCGTGCCTTTCGGCTCCGGATCGTTGCGTGAGTCGGGTGGGAACCACAGAGGTCTTGGACTAGGAGAAAGAAGTTCGTGAGATAGAGATTAATTATGAGTAAATAGCAAAGAGAAAGATAAGAAACTCGTGAATCACACGAGTATACTATATTAATTGGTACTTAGGGTGTTAAGAGAGAAGTAGACGTATAAATCGTGAATCCCACGAATAATTTTTGTATTAATTCATACTTAATCCAAATAATCAACAACCATATACATATTTCTCTCCTCCTTATATAAGGAAGGAAGAGCTAAGCATGGCTTCATGCTTTTTTTTTTACAAAAAGTGTTCATGTCCACTAAATGTGCATGTGATGCTTTTTTTTTTTATTTCCTAAGTATAGGGCTCATGCACGCTAGATGTGCATGAGTTATTTTTAGTGTCTCGTGTTTTTCTTTTCTTTTCTTTTTTCATATATTAAAAAATACACGATTTACCTTTTAATAAAGGTATGCATAAATAAAGGTCTTATACATATTAAATCTATATTTAAAACACTTAAGATAATTTAATGTAATGGTAAGGTTGGGGTTTGTCAACGTGGAGGTGCAGAGTTCGAATCACGCCCTGCGCAGTAGTGAGTATTTTCTTTTTTTTACATTTATGTCTCTTTATCCGGCTCTTCCTTGCCGGTATGCCGTTTTTCCTCCGGTTCTCACCAAGCACTCCATTCTCTATCCGGAGGGACAAAAATATAATTTCCACATAGTGTGCAACCTACACTACGACAACGTGCTGCTAACCGACGAGGGGGAGCCGGAGAGCTTTGAAGAAGCGAAGCATGACACCCATAGCCGCAGGTGGTTAAGTGCCATGCAGGAGGAGATGGACTCCCTGCATGAGAACCACACATATGAACTTGTGGAGCTGCCGAAAGGAAAACGGGCACTCCGTAACAAGTGGGTGTTCAAGCTGAAACCGGGAGATGCCGGAAACCCCCCGAGATACAAAGCCAGGATCGTGGTGAAGGGGTTTCAGCAGAAGAAGGGCGTCGACTTCGACGAGATATTTGCTCCGGTAGTGAAGATGACCTCCATCCGAACGGTGCTGAGCATAGCGGCAAGCATGGACCTCGAGGTAGAACAGATGGACGTGAAGACGGCATTCCTTCACGGTGACCTCGAAGAAGAGATCTACATGCAGCAACCGGAAGGATTCGAGAAGAAAGGGAAGGAGCACCTGGTATGCCGGTTGAAGAAGAGCCTTTACGGACTGAAGCAGGCTCCCCGGCAATGGTACCGGAAGTTCGACTCCTTCATGACCGACGAAGGGTACCTCAAAACGCAGTCCGACCACTGCGTGTTTGTGAAGAAGTTCGAAGGAGGAGACTTTCTAATACTCCTCCTGTACGTGGACGACATGTTGATCGTCGGACGGGACCAGGTCAAGATACGGATGCTGAAGAAGGCTCTTCACCGAACCTTCTCAATGAAGGACTTGGGTCCGGCGAGACAAATACTAGGGATGCACATCATCCGGGACCGGAGCAAGAAGCAGTTGTGGCTGTCACAGGAGAAGTACGTGACAAAGGTGCTTAAACGGTTCAACATGTCGGAAGCAAGACCGGTCGGATCGACCCTCCCGGCAAACTGCAAGCTGTCCAGCAAGCAAAGTCCCAAGACAAAGGCTGAAAAGGAGGATATGATGAAAGTGCCGTATGCCTCAGCCGTCGGGAGCTTGATGTACGCCATGGTGTGTACGCGACCGGACATAGGATATGCAGTCGGAGTGGTGAGCCGGTACATGAGCAATCCCGGCAAAGAGCATTGGAACGCGGCCAAGTGGATACTCCGATACCTGAAGGGCACAGCAAACGTGTGCCTCCGATTCGGCTCCGGTAAGCCCGAACTCGACGGCTTCACCGATTCGGATATGTCGGCTGATGCAGATACCAGCCGGTCCACATCAGGGTATGTGATGACGTATGCAGGGGGAGCTGTTTCATGGCAGTCGAGGCTGCAGAAGACGGTTGCGTTGTCAACCACGGAGGCGGAGTACATGGCGGCTGTTGAAGCCGGCAAGGAAATAATATGGATGAAGGACTTCATTAGAGAGCTCGGTATCTGGCAGGAGGAGTACCGACTCTACTGCGACAGTCAGAGTGCAATCCACCTTGCGAAGAACGCGGCCTATCACTCCCGGACGAAGCACATCCAGCGAAGATATCACTGGATCCGGGAAAGGATAGAAGACAAGGAGTTCGTGCTGACGAAGATCCACACGGACGAGAACGGGTCGGATATGCTGACCAAGGTGCTCACACCCGACAAGCTGGAAGCATGCCGGAAGAGGATCGGATTGGAGAGACATCCCATACCGAAGTGAAGGGGGAGTTTGTTGGGATTATGGTCCCTTTCGGATGGGATGGTCGGATGTCCGAAGATGAATGCCGACAAGCCCGGTTTCGGTTTCGGAACCGGATGATGAAGACCCCGGTTTCGGAACCGGATGACGAATGTACCCGGAGAGAGATCCGGATGTGGGAACATATCTGTGAATATGTTTGCCAAGGGCCCTTGAGGCTATAGTTGTAAATAGCCCTAAAGTCATATGTGTATAAATATGACTTAGGGCAAACAGTTTTGTTGTTGCTATTCATTTTTCTGTTTTTCCACTCTAGAGGAGTGAAGAGAGAGCAGCCGTGAGAGAGAGATAGAGCGCGAGAGAGAGAGGAAGAGGTCGACGCCTCTGTGTATTTCCGCCGCCTGTGGCGAGGACAGCGAGCTCAAGGTCGTCGCCTTGCAGCTCGCCATTGTATACTTCTCTGTGCATAGTTTTGGTTCGGAGTCGTGTACTCCCGTGGTTTTTCCCGTACAGGGTTTTCCACGATAAATCGTGTGTCCTCTCTATTTTTTCGCATTTCCCATTTTCTGCAACAACGATTCGTGTGTTTACTTGGTTGTGGCCGAGAGGTGAAGTTTGGAAAGTTTCGTTTATTTCCATCATTAAGATATTCTTGTTGTAGTTAAGAACCCCATGCCTTTATAACTCAGTGGTAGAGTGTCAGTCTTGTAAATTGAAGGTCTTCAATTCAATCCTCAATGGTGGCAAATATTGATAAAGTTGGGCGTACAAGCTTCTGGAGTTCTTCGGTCCGGTCCTTAATGGGGGTAAAGTTCTTGTTATAGTTATGAAACCTATGCCTTTATAGCTCAGTGGTAGAGCATCAATCTTGTAAACTGAAGGTCTTCAGTTCAATCCTCAATGGGGCCAAATATCAATAAAGTTAGACGTACGAACTTCTGAACTTCTCTACGAATGTAAACTAGAGTAAATTTGGAGGTACTTACTGTATTGAAGAGACCCATGTTTTTATAACTCAGTGGTAGAGCATCAACCTAAAAAATGATGGACTTTGGTCTAGTCCTTAATGGGGATAAAATAAATTAAGATGTTCTTGTTATTGGTAAGAAACCCATTCCTTTATAACTCAGTGGTAGAGCATCAGTCTTGTAAATTGAAGGTCTTGCGTTCAATCCTCAAAGGGGGCAAATATCAATAGAGTTAGGTGTACCAGCTTCTAGAGTTCTCTATGAATATAAACTAAAGAAAATTTGGAGATCCTTATTATATTGAAGAGACCCATGACTTCTAAAACCCATGCCTTTATAACTTAGTGGTAGAGCACCAATCTTTTAAATTAAAGGTCTGGAGATCAATCCTCAATGGGGACAAATATTAATAAATTGAAACCCATACCTTTATAGCTCAATCCTAGAGCATCAGTCTTGTAAATTGAAACCCATGCCTTTATAGCTCAGTGGTAGAGGATTAGTCTTGTAAACTAAAGGTCTTCAGTTCAATCCTCAATTGGGGCAAATATCAATAAAGTTAGGTGTACCACCTTCTAGAGTCTACAAATGTGAACTAAAGTAAATTTGGAGGTCCTTGTTGTAGTTCAATCCTCAATGGGGGTAAATATCAATAAAGTTAGGCATACCAGCTTCTACAGTTCTCTACAAATGTTAACTCAAGAAAATTTAGAGGTCCCTGTTGTTTTAAGAGACCCATGTTTTCTAATGGCCTTCGGTCCTTATTGGGGGTTGTTGAGAGATCAAGCTCAACTAGAGTGAGTTAGTTAGTTAACCACGTAACTTCATAGTTACTTAAATAGAATCTAGTTAGAAGTGTTGACTATAATGCCTTAAATAGGACCTTGTACTTAAGTGGGATATTCTAGATCCTCCACTCTCAAGTACATTTAATATAGGACTTACACCTTTGTACCTATATTCTACTCACACATGTGCACGTTTGCACATGAGATGTATATATACCTCATTGTGGGTATTTTAGTATTTGATGATGCTTTTTAATATAGTTAATCATCCCCATCTTGCCTAGTCATTCATAAGCGTTAACGTCCTCTCACTCTTCCTCTTACACACATACACAGACATATCACTTAATTTTCCGCTTAACTTAATCACATAATTAGGTACTAATTAACCCTTTCTTAATTACCTAATTCATAACAGGGGTAAACTAAATTAAGATGTTATTGTTATAGTTTAAAAACCCATGCCTTTATAGCTTAGTGGTAGAGCATCAGTCTTGTAAACTGAAAGTCTTGAGTTGAATCCTCAATGAGGGCAAATATCAATAAAGTTAGGCATACCATCTTTTGGAATTTTGTATGAATGTGAACTAAAGTAAATTTGGAGGTTCTTGTTGTATTGAAGAGAATCATGTTTTCTTGAAACCCATGCCTTTATAGCTCAGTGGTAGAGCATCAGCCTTGTAAACTGGAGGTCTTGAGTTCAATCCTCAATGGGGGCAAATATCAATAAATTAGGCGTACCATCTTCTCGAAATCTCTACCAATGTGAACTAAAGTAAATTTGGAAGTCTTCTTGTATTGAAGAGAATCATGATTTCCTAAAACCCATGCCTTTGTAGCTCAGTGGTAGAGCATCAGTCTTGTAAATTGAAGGTCTTGAGGTCAATCCTCAATGGGGGCAAATATCAATAAAGTTAGACGTTCCGGCTTCAGAAGTTCTCTACGAATCTAAACTAGAGTAAATTTGGAGGTACTTGTTGTATTGAAGAAACCCATGTTTTTATAACTCAGTGGTAGAGCTTCAATCTTGAAAAATGATGGGCTTCGGTCTAGTCCTTAATGGGGGTAAAATAACTTAAGATGTTCTAGTTATACTTATGAGAGCCATGCCTTTATAACTCAGTGGTAGAGCATCAGTCTTGTAAACTAAAAGTCTTGAGTTCAATGCTCAATTCGGACAAATATCAATCAAGTTAGGTGTGCCATCTGGAGTTCTCGTCGAATGTAGACTAAAGAAAATTTGGAGGTCCTTGTTGTATCGAAGAGACCCATGCTTTTTGAAACCCGTGCCTTTATAGCTTAGTGGTAGAGCTTCAGTCTTATAAAATGAAGGTCTTGAGATCAATCCTCAAGGGGGGCAAATATTAATGAAGTTAGGCGTACCAGCTTCTTTAGTTCTCTACGATTGTAAACTAAAGAAAATTTGGAGATCCTTGTTGTATTGAAGAGACCGATGCTTTTTGCAACCCATGCCTTTATAGCTCATTGGTAGAGCATCATTCTTGTAAATTGAAGGTCTTGAGATCAATCCTCAAAGGGGGCAAATATAATAAAGTTAGGCGTACCATCTTTTGGTGTTCTCTACAAATGTAAACTTTGAGGTCCATCTTGTATTGAAGAGACCCATTTTTCCTATGGGCTTCGGTCTAGTCCTTATTGGGGTTATAGTAAATTAAAATAATCTTGTTATGGTTTAAAAACCCATGCCTTTATAGCTCAGTGGTAGAGTGTCAGTCTTGTAAACTGAAGGTCTTGAGTTCAATCCTCAATGGGGGCAAATATTAATGGTAGAGCGTCAATCTTGTAAATTGAAGGTGTTTAGTTCAATCTTTAATAGGGTTAACATAAATTAAGAGATTCTTTTTGTGCTTAAGAAACTTCTGCCTTTATTACTCAATAGTAGACCATCACTCTTGTAAACTAAAGGACTTGAGTTCAATCCTCAATGGGGGCAAATATCAATAAGTTAGGCATACCGACTTGTGGAGTTTTCTACCAGTCAAGTGGTAAATTCAAGGTCTTGGTTTCAATCCTCAAGAGGGGAAAATATCAATCAAGGTGATGAATACGAGCTTGCAAAGTTTTGTACCGTTCAAATGACAAATGTAAATTAAATTGAATTTGGAGGTCCTTGTTGAATTGAAGAAAGTCATGTTTTTATAGCTCAATGGTAGAACTGAAGGTTTTGAGTTCAATCTTCAATGGGGGCAGGTTGATCAATGTAAATTAAAGTAAAGTCTTATATTGATTGTTGTATGACCAATGTAAAGTTAATGGAAAAACTCTAGAGCTTATTGCTATATTTAACAAATAATTTCTTTTATAACTTAATGATAGGGTGCAGTCTTGTAAATTCAAGGTCGTGAGTTTTCTACCATTCAAATGATCAATTTAAGTAAACTAAAAAGTCTAGAGTTCATTTTTGTATTTAAGAAGCCAATGCCTTTATAGCTCTGCAGTAGAGTGCCAGTGTTGTAAATTGAAGGCCGTGAGTTCAATCCTAAACAGGGGCAAATATCAATTAAGTTAGGAATACAAGCTTGCGGAGTTTATTTAAATGGTAAAAGTAAATTCTAGAGCTCAATTATTTTACTCAAGAAACCCATGCCTTTATTCTGAATGATAGAGCGTTAGTATTGTAAACTAAAGTTAATGAGTTCAATCCTCAATGGGGCAAATGTCAATGAAGTTAGGCGTATGAGTGTGCGGAATTTTGTACCATTCAAATAATCAATTGAAAGGCTAGATGGCTTAACTCAACAAACATATGCCTTTATAACTTGGTGGTAGAGCGTTAGTCTTGCTAACTGAAGGTCTTGAGTTCAATCCTCGATGGGGGCAAATATCAATGAAGGTGGTGAATACAAGCATGTAGAGTTTTCCATTGATAAATGTTAAAAGTAAAATTGGATATCCTTGTGTAGAGAGTTAGTTTTGTAAACTTAAGGTCTTGAGTTTAATCTTCGATGGAGGGAAATATCACCAAAGTTAGGCATACCAACTTGGAGAGTTTTCTACAATTCAAATGATAAAGTAAAATCTTTCTACTCAAGAAACATTTCCTTTATACCCTAGTAGATATACATCTTGTAAATTTTGGACTATACATGAAAAGCTTGCCTTTATAGCTCAGTGGTACAGTGCCATTCTTGTTAATTGAAGGTTTTGAGTTCAATCCTCAAAGGGAGCAAATATCAATTCAAATGAGCAATGTAAATTCTAGATGTCATTCTTGTTGTATTCAAGAAATCCATGCCTCTATAACTAAGTGGTAGAGCATCAGTCTTGTAAACTAAAGGTCTTGAGTTCCTTCCTCAAAGGGGGAAAATATCAATTCAAATGAGCAATGTAAAGTCTAGATGTCATTCTTGTTGTATTCAAGAAATCCATGCCCCTATAACTAAACTAAAGGTCTTGAGTTCCTTCCTCAAAGGGGGAAAATATCAATTCAAATGAGCAATGTAAAGTCTAGATGTCATTCTTGTTGTATTCAAGAAATCCGTGCCTCTATAACTAAGTGGTAGAGCATCAGTCTTGTAAACTAAAGGTCTTGAGTTCCTTCCTCAAAGGGGGGAAATATCAATTCAAATGAGCAATGTAAAGTCTAGAGGTGATTCTTGTACTAAAGAAATCCAAGCCTCTATAATTGAGTGGTAGAGTGTCATGTTGGATCTTAAAAGTTATAGCTCAGTGGGAGAGCATCAATCTTGTAAACTGAAGGTCTTGAGTTCAATCCTCAAAGAGGGAAAATATCAATTCAAATGAGCAATGTAAAGTCTTGAGGTCATTGTTGTACTCAAGAAATCCATGCCTTTATAGTCGAGTGGTAGAGTGTCTGTGTTGTACTTTAAAGTTATAGCTCAATGGTAGTGCATCAGTAGATCGTAAACTGAAGGTCTTGAGATCAATACTCAATGGGGGCAAATATAAAAAAAGTTAGGGGTATGAGCTTGCGGAGTTTTCTACAATGTAAAGTCTAGAGCTTGTTGTTGTACTCAAGAAACCTATGGAGTTTTCTACACTTCAAATGAGCAATGTAAAGTCTAGAGCTCATTGTTGTACTTAAGAAACCTATGGCTTTGTGGGTTTGTGGGTTTGGCTTGTAAAGTTTGGAGATTAGAAGAAAAGCATCCCTTTATAGCTCAGTGGTAGAGCATTAAAAGGTCTTGAGTTCAATCCTCGATGGGGGCAAATTTCAAAGAATTTGGTCAATATGATTCAAATGACAAATGTAAACTAAAGTAAATTTAGGGGTCCTTGTTTTATTGAAGAAACCCATGTTTTTATAGCTCAATGGTAGAGCGTCAATACAGTTGAAGGTCTTTAGTTCAATCCTCTATGGGGGCAAATATCAATGACAGTGGTGATACGATACGAGGTATAGAGTTTTCTACCATTCATGTGGCCAACATAAATAGTAGTAAATATTGGGGCCTCTCTAGCTCAATTGTAGAGTGTATAGTCTTGTAAACTAAAGGTCTTGAGTTGAATCCTCATTGGGGTAAATGAAGACTTGAGCTAATTGTTGCACTCAACAATTGAAGTTTCAAATTTGTTTTGGCCTACTCGTGCCTTTATAGCTCAGTGGTAGAGGTTTGGCCTCATATTCAATCCTTAATGGGGGAAAATATGAGTCAAGGTAGCGTGTTGGCCTTGTATTCAATCCTTAATGGGGGAAACTATCAATTAAAGTAGCATCAGTCTTGTAAACCAAAGATCTTGAGTTCAATCTGCAATGAGCATAAAAGATATATGAGGTATGAAACACTATCATTTCAAAACAAAATTCCCTTGCTCACGCACTCGCTTTGTTTTTCCCTCCTATGCATCATGAAGCAGGTGCATTGCATTTGATCTTCCAAACCTTTTTTTTTCCATATCTTGCATCCAACCAAAACACAAATTTTGAGAGAGAGAGAGAGAGAGAGAGAGAGAGAGAGCCCAGATGGATGTAGCTCAGTTTGTAAGGTTGCCCAATGGAGACCAGGCGGTCATGGGTTCAACCCCTACATTCCACAGTGGCATCTAGTGAAATAGAGATATATATGAAGTATATAATAGAGAGGTGAGAAAATTGGGTTTCGAACCCAAGACACAATGGAGAGAGGACGCGATGAGAGTAGTGTATAGAAGTTCTTTAGAAGCAAGATTAGAGAAGGGTACAAAATACAAGAGAGAGAACAGTAGGACACGACGAGAGTAGTGTATAGAAGAAGTTCTTTAGAAGCAAGATCAGAGAAGGGTACAAAATACAAGGGTAGGTGGGGGATATGGTTGAGAATTTTGTTAATATACAGATAGAAATACATACATACATACATACATACATACATACAAATACAAATACATACATACTGATACATATATATAGTTATTTAAGAAAATAAATAGAAAAAAAAAAAGGATGGCCCAATTTGAGTGAGTGAGTGCATGGGCAAAATGGGCATGCATCCATACAAAATTAATATTGTAAAATAAATAAAAAATTCCCCATTTTTATCACTTTAAAAAAATAAAAAATAAAAATTCCTGCTACTACATACTCCTCCCTCTTTTCACCTTTCTTTCTTTTTCTGTCACTCTCTCTCTGTTCCTGGACACACCCACCACTTCTACCTGAACTTCTACTTCTACTTCTACTGGTATGTATGCAATTCTATTCCTCTCCAATTTTGCGATCATGCATTTCATTCATTCTGTAAACTTATGGAGAGAGTGAGTGATTGTTTGTGTGCAGCCTAATTTAGAGTGTAAACTTATGCCATTGAAATGGAGAAAGTGAGTGATTGTTTGTGTGCAGTTTAATTTAGAGAGAGAAACAACAGAGGGCTTTGTTTTTTTGTAGTGAAATCTATATTCATGATGCTCTGTCTCTCTGTCTGTCTGTGTGTATGTGTTGGGCGAGGGTTGGGGATAGAGAGAGAGAGAGAGAACAGAGGTTTTTCGTTTTCTCCTCCTCACATGCCATGGCAAAACATCCAACCCTAATAACAACAATTTTATACATATATAATTATTAAGGCTAAAACTCTCTCTCATGGGCCAATTTTGGCCTTAGAAGACGTTAATATATCTTTCTTTCTTTCTTTCTCTCATGGAAGGTAAAAAAAAAAAAAAACTTAATTCTAAATTCTCTCAACTACATGCATATTGATCCGTTTATTTATATAGCAAAAAACCGAGTTTGTTGGTTCCTCTTGTCATTGTGCAGATCATTTTTATGGGCACAAATGTTTCCGAAAGCAAAAGAAGCCAGAGAATTAGCGAGCCACTTTTCCGTTCGTTTGCATCGTCTGATAATGTTGGCAATTTGGAGCATGATTGCCATGAATTACTGAATGCAGCCATTAATGGAAGCTCATTAATGCCAGATATATGGCTCCAGCTCGGACGGAAAAGCTCGAAACGCAATGAGAAAAGCCCAGATGGCAACGAGAGAAGCAACAAAAGTTTGGGTGACCATGAGAAAAGCTCGGGTGACTGTGAGAAGAGCTGGGATGGCCCTGCGAAAACCTCAAAACCTAATGAGAAAGGTCTTGGCACTAACCTTAGCGAGAAAAACTCAAAGGTAAAGCTAGAAAGCTGCAACATGATGATGCCTTGTACAGATAGCCACGAAAAGAGATGCCATAAGACTTCTAGTTGTTCAGATGGAGCAGCAGAAAAGGCAAACCACAATGAAGAGAAAATTGCAATAAATGTAAATATGAAGAGTGAGACATCACAAGCCGATACAAGTTTGTATGTGAATCAATCTCTTTGGAAACCATGGACTGCGGGTGAAATTTACAGCCTTCTCTCTGCAGTTGAGAAATGTTTCTGTGTGTACCGGGCATGGGAGCTTGATAACAACACTAAATGGGATATTATCCTTAAATACATGAACAAGGATGGCCATGTCTTCCAAAGATCCGAACAAACTACGAGAGCAAAGTTCTATTCATTGATGAGAGGGTTCAAGGACATAAAAGCATGGAAATCCCAAGAGAAATCGCCTTCTTATGATACCATGACATTCAAGCAAAGAAAGGTTAATGGTCTTCCAAGGAGCTTCGATAAGGAGCTATACACAAGAGTGCAAGCATTCTATGATGCAACGGGGCTTGATGATGGTGTGCAAGGAGGGTTGAAGAATGGGGAGGAAGAACATGTAAGCGGGATTCCAGTAGGAAGGATTACAAGGGGTCAGAAAGCTGCAGCAAAAGCAAATAAAGATGGAGCTACAAAAAGTGGTCTCGTAAATCCAACAAGTTTATGCTCACAGCAATATGATGATCATGATGGGCATATTTCTAAGACCCATAAGAACAATGAGGGTAGTGTTGAGAACCAGAAGAATGAGGATAGTGATGACAAGCACAAGGATAATGGTGATGACAGCCATAAGAACAAAGATGATGTGGATGTAACCCACAAGGACAATGATGGTATTGGTGATAACAATGAGAATAGTGATGTGAACCATAAGAATAATGCTGATAAGCATGAAGAAGGGGTTATTATCCCACAAAAAACACATACTATTAGACTATCTCTCCATGAGGAGAAGAGAGTTATAAGCACACAAGAAATACGGACTAATGCACAATCCTTCCATGAAGGAGACACAGTTAGCCTACAAGAAAGACATACGCCTATACAATCTTTCCATGAAGAAGAAGAAGTAGTTATCAGTCCAAAAGAAACCCATATTACTAATTTACAATCGCTTCATGAAGAAGCAATTGTGAACCCAAAAAAAACATATGCTAATATTCTACAAGGGAAGAAACAAACTAAAATCAAATCTCTTGATTGTGGTATGTATGAAGAAGAAAACTCCTTGAAAGCAATAATGTTTTTGTGCATTTTGTGCTTATTCTTCCAGCTCAATGTAGGGTCTCCGCCGAATAATTCACTGCGATCGAATGGCATGGTAGCAAAGAAGAAGAGGAAGCTTGCAGTTGACAATTCTGATTGTGGTGGTAAGGGGAGAGAAGGAAACTAGAAACGTTTTTTGTGGTGAGAGAGAAGGAAACGAGATATTCTTTTGTGGCATGATCAAAAGAAAGGGATGAAATAAATGACAAGTTGTACGTGGTGAGGGAGAAAGTATTAACAATATAGTTTAAACATGTAGGATCTCCGCCATGGAATTCTCTTCAAGAAAGTGGTATACCAACCGAAAACAGGCATGCAAACAAGAAGAGGCAACATCTACCGGACAATCCTGGCTGTAATAAACCCTAACATGATGATGTATATGGTGTTTGCAATGTACATACGTATGATTGTGTGTGTGAGCGTACATATCTTTGTATGTGCATATGGTAAAGGTATTCAGGATCTTCTGGAGAGTGTATGTAATTTGTTTCTTTATGTAGCATACCATAGGTAATAATAAGCTTGATTTTCATGTAGATGTTACAACTTGATTTTGCTTGTAATTAATGGTTGTTCGATTAATGTAGGCTCGTCTCCCACGCGTGGCTCACACCCGAACACCCGAACACCACAAAGAAAGACTATGAAGGAATCACCAAAATGTGGTAAGGATACAGTATATATGTTTCATCTTAAACTGTTTTTCTTAAAAATCCTATATCCATGTAATATGTGCATGTGTATTGTATGTGTATGTGAGTATGTATGAGAGGCTATTATTTCTTTGGACTTACAATACCTCCTGTTTGATTTTGTAGGCCCATGCAAGTGCAACTGTGCGTTCAACAATGTTATCACTTCTCATATTAATGCTACCGCAAATCAATTGTCAACATATATCCAAGCTGTGAAAATGAACATAGAGACAGTGAGCGTGTTCTTGGCCAAGCATTTCAATTAACATAAACAAATTTGAGTTGGAAGACACATCCATCATTATTTTGCATTTGAAGCATATAATCTAACTTTATTTACCAAAGGCATGTATATGTTGTTGCACAGATGCACTGATAAAATTAAAGCAATTTTTTTTACTTCCAAATAGTTATGTGTGCCTTAGGGGATGGATCCGTGATGATTTTATAATATTTATTAATAAAAAGGATTGGAAATATTTGGTCTTTTAACAGTTTTGATGAAATTGACTACTTTGATAGATAAACTGTTCTATTCAAGTCAATTTATGAAAATGGTTGGTCATAAACCTTGACGAGGCTAAATTAGAGCCCAGAGGCCCACATTTATCGCATTGGTGTGGGCTGTTAAAGGTGTCTCCATATATGCATAAGATTCACCCACCATTCAACCCCCAAATATACTGAATATTGTGGCTTGTTTAATGGGGCTCGATATGTGAAATCATAACCTTGTATTTCCAAGATTGACAATAAGCATTTCTGAATGCCGAACCCCATCAAGAGTTGTAAGGTAGCTCTGTATGCCTATTTGACATTGAACTACCTTGAAGGTTCGCTCTCTGGCCCATCATACAGCATATAGTAAAGGATCTCATAAACCTCAGAAACTTGAGTCTTAGAAAGTATTAGTTTGCAGGGCACCGCACTATGATTGTCACTAGTTCATGAAAGGCATGTATGGCCCATCTAATTTCTTAGGGCACTCCCAATCCTGGAGCTGGAAGAGTTTCTCACTTGGAACTGTATTGAAGGCTTTGCAGAAGTTGACTAAGAATCAATGCATCCTCTTTTTCTATGCAACACTGAACAAAGATGAGGTCCATAAGAGGGGTTGTTTTTGAAAACCAGGCTTAAGTATTGCTCTATATCATATGCCATTGGTAGGACAATCGTGATGGTCCTGTAATTCTGTGGATCTAAGGATAATGTGAATAAGCACGTGTATCTTGTCCACCTTTGGCTAATTGAAAAGGTGTGCAATCAATAAGACAGGTGTATTTTGTTCTCTACATCATGAGTAATGAAAAAACGTGGGATTCATAATGACTGATGATGTGATCCATTATATAAGGTAGTGGACCTTGTGGATCAAATTGAGGGGTGAGTGGGTCTCGTGGAATCAAAGTCGATTTAAAAGAGAAGTAAGGTTGAAATGGGGATATTGCAAAGGTTTTTAAAGGGAGTTGGTTATGGAGATATGTTGCACTGATTTTATGGCATTTCTTAAAGATTGGCAAGAGATAACTTTCAATTTATTTAAAAAGCTTATATGCATCCTAACGTATAGGTTATCAACATTCCTTAATTTTTAAGATACTAATGGTAGAAATTTCAAATGTGATTATATTTATATTGAATGATGTACAACACATGTTACACAGTCAAGGGCTCTTGAGGTCATTTGTGATGTGAATATGGATTGGACCCAAAATTTTCCGGTTTCCGGCTTGGTGGTAGCATGTCTTCAAGTGATGAGCAACTCTTCTCTCATGGAGTGAATTGATGGATTCGCATGTGATTAAGGTCATTTGATATATGCAGATATAATCAAATAACACCTTTGAAATCCAAAGTGGAGAGTTTCATTCAAGAATCAAATGCATGTTGTCACTGTAGGCCTTTCCACATTTGAAAATCTTCAGAACTGCTACTTGTTTGGAGCATAGGAAGGGCATTGGTGAGTTGTTCAAGGCCTTCCTGGTTCATTTGAAGGACTTGAGCCGTTGACAGAATCTTTATAGCCCGGACGCAACTTACAAACTCACTGCAAGCAATCACAGCGCAATTTAAGGCCAAAATCAGAAACTCAAACAAGTGCCTAATACACAAAATCCCGAATGAAAACTACCATAAGATATTCCTATATGTATATGCAACTAAATTATGTATGCTTGGTTATAATCAGTCAATTTTAGGCCACTATCATATGAAACTTAAGATTAAACACATGATTAACAAAATTATTTCTTGTTCTGAAGATAAACTTATGATGATTATAAAATGATTACTAGAAAATTCACTAATAATTGCTATTCAACTGGAAAGAGAGTTTGCTGTAATTGTTCAAAACAGAATCTTTACTTGCTAATTATGATAGTAATCAGAATGAGCTTATCAAAATTGAGAAACTGTACTTAATTTGCAAATTGCAGTTTTGCTGCTGTTCTTAATTATGATATTAATACCAACTGCGCTTAATCTTAATTTTCATGTGATTATGGGCCTCAACTTTATTTATATAAATAATTTTGGCAAACAAGCAGGCATACATTCTTTAGTTTCTCATGCATATAGGCATATTCTAATAATTTTCCTTGTTCATGTATTGGATCTAAGTATCTAAACCGTCTTACTCCCAAGGGTCATCTCCAACTAGCAAAATATCTCCATCGGTATCGACAAACACGAGCTGCCAGTATGATCTCTGGGGATCCTCCAATTGACCTTCTATGTTGAAGAGTCGTGCTAGTTCCCGCCGCAGTTCATCATAGTTTGTCATCCTTGAAAGGTCTATGGACCTCCCAACTGACCCTGACTTATGAACCTGTGTTTCTCACTACAGTAAATAATCGCGCATTGCTTTCTGTATAAATCAAGTACCACTATCTTGTTGAGTGGGTATTTGCAAAAGTTTTCAAAAATTGCTGGAATTGAAAGAGGGTCTTCCAGTAACTTTTGAGAACTGAGGTGTATTCAACAAATACCCACCCACTGCAAGTTGCAGTATTTTGGCATACCCCTCCCCACAACCCCCCATCGCCCCAAAACAATAAAAAGGACTTCAACATAACTGAGAGGGAGAATGAAAAACCTTTGTAAAAGTTCGGACAGGTGGAGGAACAGGCACATGTGACAAACGCTGCATAAGTCCCTCATCGAGTACTGCATTAGAGATCATTCCTGCACTCATGCGACTACCATCAGGAGTGCTCGGTGTAAATGAACCCGATGGTGATGAGAAGGACCCCATGACTGTGTCATTTACTGCCCTTTGACATTGGACCTCCTTATTTATATTGTTAAATCTTGTTGCAAATGATGTCGTCGTCGTTGGTAAAATCAAAGAATTATCTGTTAATACACATTGATTCACATTGTGTAAAATGAGCAATACACGGAAATGAAAACTTGGCTAAAATTAATTAAGAAAATTATTTGTTTAAGACTGACAATTTAAAGCTCTCCTCCAAAAGAAAATGCAACTCAGAAGGAAACACAAAAACACAGAAAAGAAAAAGCAAAAAATGTCAAATCCTTTGTGTTTTTAACCAAAGAAAAAAAAACGAAAGCAAATAAAGTTTTCTAACCTAGGAAAAGATCTTACCAAAAGATTCAGGAGCGAGCGAGTGCGAGCACGAGGTGACTGTGGACGACGATGTATCTGACTGCCCAATCTGAATATTCGAAAGCATCGGTGATTCACATTGTGTGTTTTCCCTCGGTAAATGAAACCAGTTTCCAATATGTGACTCAATTTGTGGAATATGTTGAAATGGTGGTTGGGGCTGTGGTTGTGACAATTGTGGCAGTTGGGGCGGGTGTGGTGGTTGCAGCTGTTGTGATTGTTGGGATGGTTGTGGTAGTTGTGGCAGTGGTACCATGCTGGGGTTCACTTTCACGACATTAGGATTGGAAATTTGCCCATCATCCTCCACTTTGGAAGATATCACCACCGCATTGTTACTACCCCTTTGGAGCATTGTCCTACTTTGTCCATGAAATGAAGATGTGTTCTCTCCATACTGGGGCTCAGATTCAGGAAATTTCATGATTGCCCTCATCATGGATTGGTTCCGACTTTGCAACACCTGTGAGAAATGTGTTGATGGTGTTTCGGTTATCTGTGTAGCAGTAGTAGATGTAGTTTGGTGGTGTCCTTGTGGTAGTATTTGTTGTGTAATCTGTGATGGCAAAAGATGTGTTGTGGGCAATAATTTTGGCTGAATTTGAGGTAGAACTTGTCGTGGCTGAACTTGTGGAGTCAGGGGCAACTGAGGCTGAGAATGAGAATAAGAATTATTAGCAGATTGATGAGACAAGGTGGGTTGCGTTGTCGTTACATGCATAGATGGTTGTGGTATGCTTAACGGAGTTGTTTGATAACTAGTTGTTGGGGGAAGACTTGTTTGAGGAACAGTTGATTGAGAACCGTTTATTTGAGAGCTCGATGTTTGACTAATTGTTTGAGTAAAAGTTGTGTGTGGTATTATCAGAGATTGTAATGGTGGGGGTGATGCCAAAGGTTGTGGATGAATAGCCTGTTGTTGGTGACCATTGGTATGTGGCCATGAAACATGTGGATCTAGTTGCTGGTGAGCCATAAATTGCCCTTGTTGTGATAACTGTCTTTGCACCGCTTTTGATGCATCCGTTGTCCGGAAGTCTTGTGGAGAAGAAGAGGAACAGGTTGCAAAATCATACACGTTTTCTATTTTAACAGATTCAGGTCGCTGGAAATAAAGCCATGACTCCCCACTCATGTTTGATGTTGCAAGGTCCCTTCCATTGCCATTCTCTGGCCGAAGGGTCGATAAGTACTGCTTCATATTTTCATCCATATCACATTCATCTCCTGGAACCCCATGTATGAGAAACTCAAACATCATTTTTTTGCATCTTAAATTTGTAAGATGTGTGGCAGCATAAAGCATACATGTATGACCAGTTCACTAGCAACAAATTAAAGGATTGAGTAGGTCCATTACCTTTTGGACAACCTTTGGCCGGCTATGGAATCTGGATTTTTATGGTGTACGGCCATGGAACTTAGGGATTCTCAGTATAAAGAAGCCTAGATACCGTACACACTCTAATTTACGTATATGAGATGCATCCATGCCTATAGACAGCTGATGAGCTTGAGCTCAGGGGATGTGGGATTGAATAGAGACTAAGAAGACTCTAGCATCCTACATGTTTTCTGCTACACTTTTCAATTATTTAATCATATTTATTAGGTTAATTTGTGTAATTGGGAGAGAATGAACCTAACACCTTGTTGATATGGACGCTTTGGCCTGAAAGGGAATGGAGGAGAGCAAATGAAAAAGGGCTCAGATAGAGGTTCAATCTCCCAAGGGGATACTCGACGTGGCCGTTCACCAGCACTGGACTCATCCCATCCAACCTGGTCCTCCAACAAAAAAATATATATATTTATCAAGTCAAAAACAGCTAACAAACATTAGTAGCAATTGAAACAAGAGCTACAAACATGCTTCATAAAAGTTAATATATTTACAAAAACAGCTAATAAGCATTAGTAGCAGTAGAAAAAAGAGCAACAAACATGCTAGGATAATTAACAATATATTATCAACATTAGAAAAATGAATGAATAACATGATACACATACCTCGAGATTACGCCACTTGGAACCAGGCCAACGTGTAGAATCTAGATCCCCAATTCCAGTTATTGTTCCCATGTACCTATTCAAAATTATTTTAACAATAGCCATAAAGTAGCATATGGCACGGGGCCAAGATAGATAAGACAACAGATATGCTAGGTTATATGATTTTCTCTTTACCTTCGTACATTAGACTCCTCAGTTTCAAAAATCATGCGGAATCGCATCCCTACTGACACTTGAGTGAAGTGAACTGCCTTTCTATATTTTGACCACGGAATCACAAATTCTGATGGGCTCGTCCTGTACAACCAGAATTAAGAAGAATGAAGAAATGTATAGGGGTGGGCGTATATAGTGTGAGAGACTCTGATAGGCTTCCAATTTAAGTGCATATGGGTGAGTTAAAGAATGAGAGAGAGAGAGACAGAGAGACAGAGAAAGAAAGAGAGGCTAATATTTATGGCCAACATTGAATGCCTGGACCACTTATGTTACCAAAAGTTGTTACATCAAATCGACAGAATCAACTTGGGGGTGCATTTAAGCATATGCCAATGATAATGAAATTACGGTATTAAATAACTACTGTAATAGTTTTGATTCACATATAGAGGATTCTAGAACACCAAATATAAATGTTTCTACAGGATACACTAGCATTCAAGAAGCATGAGGCTTACGAAAATCTTCTATTATTTATGTCCCCTCACAGTTGATCATGTCGAGCAGAATGAGCTTTAGTAAGTTCAAACCTAATTTGTAGGAAAGAAGTATAATAAAATTCTTTAGCTAATAAATCGAAGTAGATAGTGCAAGTATATGAGGAGACATACATCTGGATCTACAATACTAGAGAACTCCAGCTCAATATGTATAGATATATATTGCCACAATACATATTTGGATGTTGAAGTAACAAGATGCGTGAAAAGAACATGTCATACTTACATACTGCTCATAGGACTCCAACATAAACGTATACAAAAGAATACACAAGAATTGACCATTATGTTGGGGGTTATCTTTAGGTCTAAGCACAGGCATCCCCTTTATATGAAGAGTGAATTTCCCCACTATGTATAGCATGCCAAGGCCATCTCTACACGTTCTCAGTAAACAAGAGTATGATTTTCATTGCATCCCTCAGGATTTTATCAATCGTTTCATGCATACTATGCCAATGGCATTTCTACTTGCATTATCTGTACCCCAAGAGTACTATTTTCTTTGGAACAAGGACTTTTAAAACATTAGTGATTGATTTGCACCCTTTCTGAGGTGGAAGGACATTGGGGTGACATTTAAAAATTTGTTACAATAAAGACCTGGGATTATAAAACACTTGAAAGCGGCTACTTGTCGCAGCAGCATGGGCTGCAGCTGCAAGCACACCTATATGCATGCTATCACTTGAAAGAAGAGAAGACGGTAAAACACTCTGGTGCCTGGTATTAGCCCGTCGGATTCCAAGAAGCAACTGCCCTTTATCATCTCTGGTCAAAAAAGATAAGACATGTACATAGTGTGATATATTCATTCATTGGTCCATCTTTGTAAATAAAATGCACAACTAGTTTTCCATAAGATAAGACATGTACATAGTGTGATATATTCATTCATTGGTCTATCTTTGTAAATAAAACGCACAACTATTTTCCCATCTTGAAATAGCATTTTCAAAACTAGGCTTCTCAAAAAACAACTGGACTTGGTGGTGCTAACATGATCCCCCTCAAATTTGTGAGGGATCTCTGGAATCTTTCATAACATTACCTTATAAATAAGACAGAGTCACCTGCCACAAGACGCTTGGCACTGACAAATACACTCCATCCCGTGGTAAGGAGATGCCTCTTTGGTTGACCTGAAAAATGAAGCTGATTTCAAAATTGAGCTAGATTTGCAAACATAAAAATGTGGGTGTATGATAATACCTCTATATATGTGCCGAAAAGTCCAGACATTATCGTGTAAATCCCGGGCCTGAAGTTCTTGCGCTGGAGGTTGTTTTGTGAAGTCCTGATGCACACTTTACATTGTGTTTAGTAGACTTTATATATGATAAAAACAATAAGGCTGTAAAAGTTAAGTCCATACAAGAGGAGGAAAGACTTTTTCAGCAGCTCGTCTTGGAATTGAGAAACCTCCATGGGTGCTAGTATCACTTGCAGTCAGGTTTTTACAAAAGAACTCTGTCAGTTGCCGATTTGGAGTGCCGATATCTGGTGGAAGATAGAGGTCCTTCTCTTGCTACGAACACCAGATTGAGAAGGTTAGCTAAATTTGTAGACAATAGAAAAGAGAAAGGAAAGTGTTGGATGAATGTATATATACTTACATCACTCACGGGTTGTAAGGTCATTTGTGCAAAAACCTCATCGGTGTCCATATCAGCCTTCATTTGTGCAAAAACATCATGAGTCTCCATATCATCAAATATACGAAGAAAATATTTATTTCAAGAAGTCTTCTTGTGAGAAGCCACAAAACCTCTTTAAACATGACCTAGCAACCGGAAGTGGCACCTTTTCTACTGCTCTAACTTGGTTAGCATCACATGCCAGTATATATAAAAATATGTATATGTATATGGCATTTTCTTTTATAAGGTAGCTAGCACTATAATTCCAAAATGTTGGTGTACATTGATCTTAAACTAAAACTATGAAGAGTTTTTGTAATGAACACTCCATTAGACTCATTGCTGGAGACTTGACTACCAAACCTTAAGTTTTCAACACACAGTTAGAAGTAAGAAAGTTTTAGTGAAATTAGTAAGAAAGTACAGAAGCAATTATGTATACATCTAAACTGATTATATGATGTATAAACACAAAAATTGGTGTCATGCTTTCACAATATCCTTTAGCATGCAATGTCTCGTATACAAATTACAAAGATATTAGGGCATGAAAACATACATGAAGCGTAATATTGTGAAGTTGGCAAACTAATTGAGATTGAAGATTAGGATAATTGGGTATGTGCCCATCAACTTCTTTCAGAGTTGATGCCGCCACCTGGAAAATTAAACCGTTAGATAAATAAATGCAAATTTAAAAATAACAATATCTCTTTTCAGAAAAACATTCAATGAGCATTCATTGATTTGAAAATATGAAAATATGAAACCATCTCTAAAAATTAGATTAACAAACATTGCTTTGAAAAGAAAAGAAACAAAAAATCAAGAAATTGCTCTTATAAAGAATTGCTAACCTGCTCACTGTGGCCTTGTGGGAAATAAACTACAAGACTACCAAGAGAAGGTAATGAGATACGCGGTCCAGCACATGCATGCCATAGCTCCGAATTCACACTTTTTTTGCCTCCTGGTAATATAACAGATTGAAGTTACAAGTTTATGCCCATGATAAGAATAACATGAGGCAAAGAATGAAAACAACAGATGTTCAAAGTACTCAAATTTTATTTGAGGAAAAAAAACTCTGAAACATCCCTCACTATTTTGCAACCCAAATGGCCCCACGTTGATTTCCACAAAGGTCCTTGGTCCTTGGTCAAGCCCCAAAAGAGATTGGAAATATTGAATCACTCAAATAACACAGATAGTTTTAGAAGAGTGTGAAATTGGCCATATAATTGCTCAAAAACAACAGATATAATTGCTTGAGAGGAGATTTGTCCAAGGGAATATTGAGAAATAAAGAAAATATCAGAGCTATTTTGCCTAAATAAAGAAAATTTCATGGATAGTTTGGAGTTATTTTTCCTTTAATCTAGCCTACACTCTGATTGAAGCATACTCACATACAATTCTCTCATTAGTAAAAGACCCCACAAGTTCACATATTTTACATTTAAAAGTAGATCCTACGCCATTTTGAATTCTTGAGCATCACCGAGAGAAAACATAAAAACATCTATTTTGGTCACAAGTCATATAATCAATCTCCAAGGAAGACAGTACCATCGATTTATCTATGTAAGTATGCACATATGCAAGAATGCATGCATGCATGTATGTATGCATGTGCCTATAATATCTATGCATGTGATTATGAATCCATTGTATGTATTTATGATTGAAATGTGCCTTTGTATTGCTACATTGAGTATGTACATCAAACTTATAAATTTTCAAACAGAAATGGGATTGTGTAGCTTACCTTCCATTATGACTCCACACCCTGACAATAGTTTGGGATCACACTCTGAGTGCGGAAATTAGAGAAGTATAGGAGGTTCAAAACTCCCCTTCTCTTTCTTCAAAATAAATGCAATGTATGAGGATCATCAACCCATCAAGATAGAAGACCTTGTTAGAATCTCTTCCCCCCTCCAATAGTGCCAAAAACACATTCTACTATCCATCTTTTTCCATGGCGCCCACATTTATCCCGAAATAGATTATTTTGATAGATAGAAATATAAATAGATGATTTGGTAGATAAATTGAGAGAGCCAAATGAAGTAATGACTCAGTTGGGGTTGAATGAATGTAAAACGGTGGAAACAGGGGAGCTATGGCTAAGAGAGAGAAGAGAAGAGAAGAGCAGAACAGAGAGGTCAAACAAAAAGGGAGAATAAATTAGTGGGTGATTAAGACAGCCATGAGGAGGATTAGGACAGAGACTAAGAGCAACCCATACATGAAATCAACCTGATTTCAAGTAATTATTGGATTAAGAGCTAACAACCGTTTAGTTAAGGGACGGTTAAGAAAACCAACAAGAGGATTAGGCTGAATTTGGCCAGCTGAAATTAGTGAAAATGGTTTAAGCTAGCTAACGTAGAGATGAAGGATGGGGATGAACGACCCAACAAATGGATGAAGGACAGATTAAGAGACTCGAAAGAGAGAGTAAGGATTGGATTAAATAACCCAAGTTAGGAATTACGGACAGATTAAACATGAAAGAAAGATTGAGAATTGGATCGATGGACACAAAACTTGAACTAAATGATGGGGAGCATTGAAAGAACCCCTTTTATTCGACTGAACCTGAGCAAAGGGATTCAGGCGAGATTAAGAGAGGTTAGTGTGGGGGATTAGGGATGAGAATAAGATCCAATGGGGTGATTAAAAGTAGATTGGCGACGTCAAGACCTAGATTAAGATCAGCTAAGAGAGGGATCAAGGATTGGATCAAGATTCAGAAGGAGGGATTAAGAGCAGATAAAGGGATTAATGGAGAGATTAAGGTTGACTTAGGAGCCCCAGAAGAAGCGAAATAGCATTACGAAAAGCTTAATCAAGGGCAGATTACAAAATAATCAAGCTAAACTTGAGGGTTAAAAATTAAAAGACTCTTAATTTAAGAGGGAATCCCAAAGGCATCAAAAGAGCAAAATAAAAAAATGAACGGAAAAAAAATAAGGAGGAAAAAGGAGGTGACTGGCCACAGCGGGTCATCTTGGCGGAGGCCACCGGCTCGGCCGGTCGTCTACCTCATTTCCTAACAGAATCTTTCTTAGTGCAGAGAATCTTCATCCATTTCGATCAGTTTTTAACCCTAATCCTTCCCTAATTCACAGCCCTGATCTGCTTTTTCAGAACCCTAATTTCTACAGAGCCTTTCCGAAACTCCTCCTAACCTAAAGTATAAAACCCCCCCTCATTTCTTTGTAGAACTCTGCCCCAAACTCAAAACCCTAATTTCGTTTTGAAAAGCCTTGCTGTTTCTCCAAAAACCCTAATGCCTATGAAATGCCTAATTCCCACAATATCTTTTCTCCATACACCCTACATTCTGTAAAAATAAATAAATAAACCATAACATACACGAGCTTTGTCAAATACCCTAATTCCTACAGAACTTTTATTTTCCAAACTCCAAACCCTAATTTTCCATTTCATTTCCTTTCTGACAATTGCCCCCCGCCAGAAAAAGGGCCGAAATTCCCACTTTCCCTGCCAATGTCTACAGAAAAAGAAAACCCTAATTTCTGCACTGCAAACGAGTTCCTTTCTTGGAAAAGAAAAGTACAAAGAAAGGGGTGGGGGGGGGGGGGGGGGGGCAGCCCTAAAATCTAATTAAAATAGAACAAAAGCTAAATCTTTACAGAAAAGCCTTCTAGCTGCCATGGAAGGAGAAACCCTAATTAAGGACAGACTGTCTGTCTTGCTTGTGCAGAGAGAGAGAGAGAGAGAGAGAGGACTCAGCAAAGTGTGGGGTTGGGGGTTGGAGATGGGAGGGGTATCTCGGTAATTTCGAAAGCCTCAGGTGGTGGGGGAGGTAGAGTAGAGAGTGATGATAAAATCCCGGACATTTCCCAGAGTGCCCGCCCAAAGCCGAATGAAATCACATCAACAGGCTTCACCCAAATCTGATCATATATGGGGCTATTTACGAATCGGCAACAACTCAACTCAAGCCTGAATCGAACCGTTAAAACCGTTTTTGAATGGTTTGGCGTTTCGATTCGGTTTGGTTTAGGCTTGAGCTTCCTTATACAATTTGAGCTCGGTTTGGGATTGCTCACGCAGAACCGATTTGGACCAAACTGGTTTCTTAGACAGTTAAGGCTTAACCAGTTTAAGCTCAACCTGTTTGGTTTGGACCAGGCCAAACCGGTTAAGCCGAAACTGAACCATTACCGATTCCTAGGGCTATTATATTTGCTTAATGTTGCCGTAGACAATGATAGGTGAAGATTTTATTCTCGTGGTGGTCATCATGTAAAGCCTTTCTAATATGTCCGAAACGACAAATCAGATCGAGAGGCTAACTCAACGGAGCCCCAACTCATAAGAAGCCTTAAATTTCGAAGTTGTTCCGATGCTTGAGGAGCATATGCATCTTAATAGCTTGTTTATAGATTAAAGTGCATAGGAATTTCTGTGGTGATTAATTACTTTAGGACGAGCCTCCAGTAAAAACCTATGCTTGAGTAAGGTTGAATTATGCATGTATTTTTCATTTCCATCTCTGCATTAAAATTTTAACACATACTTTTATCAGAACAAAATGTTACCGTTTAGGAAGAAGAACGAAAAGGGTTATGGGGTTTGAGTTGAAACCAATGAATGGATCTATCTGTATGCCTTCGAGATTGGATCATTACAACGAAGAGTCATTGTAACAAACAAATATTGATATCCTGACTTTGAGATCATTTACACTAACGAGTCAAAATCAATGAGTAATGAGTGATTGCAACAAGCATTCAGGTCTAACCTTTCCAATTCACTACAAAAAAAAAAGCATTCACATTTTGACTTTTTAGATTATTACGCTGACAATTAGCCAGCACCTTTCCTCATGGACTTTGGCTTTTACATAGTTCGCTTTCAACGACCCGAACATTGTAAATGCTCAAAAAAAATTATTATGTTTGCAAAGTGTCAGTATTCTTACACAATGGTCATCATACATAAGGTTCGTCATTAACTTATCTACGACAGAAATCCATCATTAACTTGTTTGCTCTACGGATTCCTTTACCCCCCTCCTTCAATCTTATGCTTTAATTAATGGTTTTGCGAATGAGAGTCTACCCGCACATGTTCTCTTGTTTCTTACATGGGTTTGAAATAAAACCTTCAAATGTTTCTCTTTCCATTGTCTTGTCTTAATGACTCGCTTCCAAAGCTTTTTGTGTATCTTCCCACACCTCCAAAAATCACTCTAATTTCAAAAGCCATTTTCTCCAATTTGCCTCGATTAATTACCCTATTTGCTTGAACTTATCTAGGAAAATGTAAACTTATAGTTACCATTGTCCTTCAAATTTTAAGAGCTTTCCCGTTTATGTTTTTTAATTGCTATTCCCTTCAAAAATCCCATAGTCTAGAGATTTATTGTCTTGGTTTCAAGATTATGTATGGCCCTTTTGTGCCTTCATAGGGACCCTAGTGCACCCACATTTCTCTAGTGTTTCCTATTTTTTATGTAGACCTCATGGACACATTGCCGCTTGAGGTGACACACATATTACCATACAAACATTGTAGTTGATGTCATCCCTTCCTTAAATAATGCACAATCCACTAAAAAGGAAGGAACCATAAAGGTTGGTTTCGACCCATTGCACATTCTGAATTGTGGCTCATATGACTCTCATATGTCAATCAGCTTTGGGAATAGGGACTCTCAAGAGTCATGGTCACTTCAATATCTCGAGCGAACAAAGATGTTTGCTTTGTTGTACCAAATAGATCATATAATTCATTTGATCAAAGTTGGCAATGAAACATGTTGTGTTTCATCCCACTTGGCTCAAATTTTGGCAATGTATGGTGGGTTGAACCTATTAATAACAAGATTACATAGCATTGTCCCCTATGACAATTCATATACTATATTCAACGGGTGTTATGAGTGATGATACCTCTTGTAGCATAATTTACTAAACATGATAAGAAAAAAAGAACCCTTCCATGTCATTAATGTAAGGGTTATAGCATGGTATTATCTAATACTTCAAATGCATAAACAAATGAATAGTGTATAAAACAAAGAATAAAAGGTGAATATGAATTTAAACTCTAACAAATGAGTTGCCCGTAAAACCAAGAAAAATATGGGTGAAATGAGGTCCTTATTAAAAGTTTAGGAAATCTATTTCTTTTTGTAAATGTGCAGTGCACATTGTGTATGCGCATATGTGTGTGCAAGAGAATGAGAGAGAGAGAGAGAGAGAGAGAGAGAGAGAGAGAGAGAGAGAGAGAGAGAGAGAGTGTGTGTGTGTGTGTGTATGTGTTTGCATATCCATGTTATGGGGTTGGAAAGCAATTTTACTCCTCGAGTTTGCAACTAAAATCAATCTTGTACGCAAGATATATCTATCTTAGTTGCTTTATGCAATGAATATGTGACACAAAGTTTGGGGATTTCGATTGTTTCTCCATGGGATGTGGGGATGTGTCTTTGCCCATGAAGAAGGTATCTTGATGCTCGCTTAGCACCAACTTGATTGGTTTTGTAGGGAAAAAGTGATGAAGCATCTCAAGTGGGCCATAGATGGATGATGTTCGAGGTATTCTATGAGGCTTGAAAGTATCCATCGTTGCATAGTTTGTTAAGAGTCATTGTTGTGATGACCACATGAATATCATATATATTTATATATGGTTGTCACTTGTTTTTGCCTAAATTCCCATCATGCATGAGGCAATAACGAGGTGATCCACCTATAATGTCCTATAACATCCTCTTGCATTGTTATCCCACTAAATATTCAAGAACGTGCAATTCCATCTAGAATATTGAAGTTAATTCTCTTGCCTAACTATCCGTTATGTGTTAGTGAGAAAGAGGTATGATTTCCATATTGTGGAAGGGAGCCCTTGGCCTATTGTAGCATTCTATGTCAATGATGAGTTCTACCATATGTAAGAGAATGTAAGAGAGTTTGGAGCATCAATTTGGCATTCCAAGCCAATACTAGTTGGGGATCTCTCTTGTTGAGTTTCATCCTTTTTCAGTTGCATCCTTCATGGCACTGTATTTATCTATCTTCAATATATTTGATAGATCCATTTCCAAATATTTGACATTCTCTTGTTCCTAGTTTCATGACAATAAGGTATTGGATGCTGAAAAAATAAAAAAGTATAATAATCATAACAAATGTGGTCACAATTGATGAAAATATATTATCTTCTTAGATGCAAGATGAAGACATAGCTTTACTGTGCATCAAAAATCCATGTCACATGACTTTCAATACCTTGTGTTTAAACAACAACACACTCATCCATTATTGGATGAAACTTGACTTCAAGATTGGCATATCTTTTCATATGGTTTGTAGCCAAATTTGTGGTTGGATGTGATATGTGCTGTATAAAAACTCATTGCTTCATTAAGAAACTACGGGGTCAAAGGATGGTGAAAAAATTGTGGCTTCTTAAGGGATGTCTATTTCTTTGGCTATGTCTAATTTGGATCTTGCATGTTGGTATTTGTTACACTCGAGATAATTTGCTTCAATCACTTATAGGAGCTATGGCAAAAAGCATATGAAACCCTTTTATAGCTAGTCTAGACTCGTCCCCATACAATACTTTCCTTACAACAAGCTATTCACTATCGTAATTTATGGTTCCACGCTCATCAAATCCAAAATCTTGTTGATTCTTTGAGGTTTTTTAGCATGGAACCTTGAGCCCATGGTTATCTTTTTTCCATGGGTTTGATACTAGGGTCACTTGTAAGAGGTGTGGACAAGCATATGAAATCCTTATTCAATTGATTTGTGTTTGTCCTCATACAATACTTTCCTTGCAACTAGTTGTCCATTGTAAACAATAATGGTTCCATGCTCATCAAAACCAAAATCTAGTTGTATCTTTGGTTTTATTGGCATGGGAATTTGAGCCCTTTGCTATATTTTTTCCATGGGTTTGACACGTGGTTATGTGGACAACATTGCCTATTCGTAGTGAAAAAACTTTAGATTCATATTGGTTTAATTGGGGTTTCTCCCGAGACCCTTTACGTGTTTCATGACTCATAACATTGGTGTGATGTTATTTATGCCCTATTTTTCAATGTTTCTTACTAGGCATGTATCCTTTATGGATTTTCACCTCACTTACAAGTTTCCTACCTATAAGATTATGCAATGTTCAACAACAAAATATATGTATGTCAATATTCAACATGGGACTAAATTTGGTGAAAGTGCAAGTCTTTAAGTTTTTACATTTCAAACGCCAAAGAAGGCATTGATTGGATAATACAATTGTCTCCTTATATGACAAACCATGTGAAGGCTCTTAAACACCTATGTTTGTGTGATGTGCCTTTATTTTTAAAGAATCTCCACAAATGAAGGTTATAGACAATATCGAAAGTTCATTGTTAAAGAAAGTAGTTTTCCTTTAGATGTGATTATTGTCATTCAAGCTACTACATGGGCAATCCTACAATCTCGTTGCCCTTGCCACATGCATATGAAACAACATTTCAACTAATAAGGGCTCCTCTGGCTAGATTATTACAACAAATTCCTTATCATCTTCCACATTAGTTTTTGTTGCTCATAAAAGACTCGACAAGTTTTTGGGGCAATGTGGAAAATATGGATATTTTACAACCGTTTGCACTATGGTCAGCCTATCTCTGACATATATCAAAGCTTTTGGTTTTCACTAGGAAAGAAAGAAATAGAGGATCCTTGTTTATGCCATCTTCGTTGAGGTTTTCTAGAGTGAAAATAAATATAGTGATGCACCTGTCATTTCGCTCTGATAATCTGTCATGGGTTTTCCCTATAGTAATATTGGTATTACAAAAGCAAGTGTTTGTGTGTGCAAGGTTCAGGAACAGAACGAGGCCCAAGACATTGAATGATCTTTTCTCTCCGTAAGCTTTAAATGCACAATTTCTTGCTTCTCGCCGGATAAAAATGTACATTATGATTTGTCGACCACCTTGTATATCTATTGTGAAGTGGATATACAAGGTCGTCAAACCTTATGATTCGTAGACCACTAACTTCCTTGAAGCAAGTGGGGACAAAAAATAGATAGTCCCCTATTCAACATATTTTTAAAATTCCCGAAGTTTTAAGAACCGGTAACGTTAATGAAACACTCTATAAATGTTCACATTTGCAATATTGTTAAAAATAAGTAATAATGTCAAAAGTGTTAGCTAGTTCATCTCACAACCCAGAACATTGGTTGAACTTGCTACATGAAAGAAGTTTGGTTTTGGATCCCAATTATATTGTGGAACAACCAAGAATCATATGAAATATAAAGTTGTCCAAATAGATTTGATTAACTATACGTGTACACTAACAAATAAAAGGAACTGGTAAATTAATAATTAGTGTTAGCTACAACAAGCCTAAAATATTGTTTGGACTTACTCATCAAGAGTAATCTTGCTCGTGGGCCAAATGCATAGATAGAGTGACAGTAGCAACGTAAATTAATGAATTAATCTTTATCTTCTCGCACCATTTCATTATGACTATCTCTAACATGTCGGATTTTATATGAATGAAATAGTTTTTTTTTTTCTAAACAAAACATCCTTACATAAACTACAACATTATGCTTTCCATAGAGATTGTGAAACTATTGAAGCCAATCTATATCACAATTCCTCCATCCATCACAAAATCTAATTTCATTTTAGTATGTACAACCAATTCTCCCTTGTTGCCACATGCTTTCTACATACCACAAAATGTTATCATATATGATATTAGGTAAGAGGAAGCCTTGCACAAGCATTTGAGGATAAAATTGTATAGCATCCTCATTCTTATCTTGGTCAGTATAGCCCAATAACATGGCAGTCCTTTGTACTACATCTCCAACCAGCAATAATTCATCACAAAGCTATTGGGCTTCAATTATTACTCAGCAAATGCAAGCATAGTGACAGTTGATGTTGATATGCTTAAATAATCTCGGAATGCATTAGCACATCAACTACAACGTTATGCTTCTTGTAGAGATTGTGCTACGATTGAAGCCAATCTATCCCACAACTCCTCCATCCATCACACAATCTAATTTCATTTTAGTATGTACAATCAATTCTCTCATGTTGCCACATGCATTCAACATGCCACATGAATGAAATAGTATTTTGATATGTTATTAGGGGCATCCTCTCTCCATTTGCGTTGTAGATGCATCTACATGGAATGGTTGAACACATGTTGTGAGCATGTCATTGATCAATCGATTACTCAAGTAGTTCACGTTCAATCAATTAAACGTCCACATTCAATCATTTTAAGCATTAATCATTTCTCTTGCGGACCTTCTACGTGTCGCTTCTTACCATTCCAAGCCTCATGCATCTCTATGTCCTTGACTTTGGCTTGTAACAACTTATAGGTATATCAAAGCAGTTATTTTGGCTATGACAAATCTACTAGTATGGATTGAGAACCAATTTGATTTTTAAAACTCCCAAAGTTTGAGATTTGTTCATGGTAATCCACCAACTTTCATAGTGAGAATATTTGGCAAGAATTAAGAATAACGGTTGAGTTGTTAATTATTGCATGGCACATGCCTAAAAATATTGGTGCCACAATTGTTACATAACTAAAACCTTTTGAAGTTGCCCACAATGTTTTCAATTTTTGTTAACAAAATCCTTTAGAAAATATAAGGAAGCTTTTACCTAAGGTCGCCCCTATATTAATCTTCTAAAAAATGATTAATCATCCAAAAAGACCTAAAAAATTTAATGTCCAAACATATGTGTGCCGAAGTTAGATTTTATGATGGAATAATGATTAAAAACAGAATATTTGTTTTTACCACCCGTATATCTATTTTCAATGATCCTCAAGTGCCACTTTATTATGTAAGTTCAATCTATGTCAAGGCCTCACGAGTCACAACTTTTTTACCCATATGTTCAACTCCTACACCAGGCTACAAAGGAGTTGTACCCTAAATTGATATTCACTCTGTTCACCACTATTCTATTATGATTATACATATTAGTAAGCGATCTTTGCTTCACCCATGCACCAAGTTTCAAATTGGGCTAATCCCACTAGTTTGTCGTATTACAATGCAATATGTAGGATTGAACACATGATGGTTTGGTCTCGACAACATTACCCCTATTAGAGCTCTTTGTCTCTTGAGTACAATGCTTGTACCCTTATTTTGTACAAATCCATTCACTTAAGGTTAAACTTATTAACTACTCTTTTATATTACAACTTTTTATATCTCACTAATTGATCTTGTTTACTAAATGCCTTTGTAGAATGGAAGCTGAATACATGATGTTTTGGTTTGAACAAGACAAAATTACTTGTTGGGCTTACATCTGCCTATTATTGTGGAAACTAGGCTTAAGTAATCAAAACCAATTAAATCATGCCTAATTATTTCAAGAGTTTTCATGCCTTCTAACCTTGCCTTTGTCTTTTTGTTATGTTGCCAAATCACTTCTAACATTTTTTTGTATCCCATCAGTGCTCCTCAATGGAAATCATGGTGCTTGATTGGTAGAGCAAAGTGGCCCATAATGGCAAGAGACAAGCACAATAGAGAGAGCTTAATCTTTTATGCACAACATGATCTTTTAATGAGCGTTGAACATTGAACCTTATCAACCTCATGTTTCTTTTGCGACAACTTTTCATTTAGCTAACCAAATCAACAAAATTGTGCTACCAGTGCATGAAACCTTAAAATAGTTACTTGTACTTTAGGCATGTAAATAAGGAAATCCAAAAAACAATTTTTACACAAGACCTTTGGGTTTTTGCTCTCTCTCATAAGTTCTTTTGTGATTTCTCGTCAACAAGTGACCAAACTCATATTTGTTTCCTAGCATTTGATTTGTCCTAGTAATTGTTTAAAAAAAATTCATGCCCCAACCACTCTCATTCATTTAAAAATTTCATCAATGTTGTTTTTGGCATAAACCTATCAATCTAGGTTCAAATTTTCACTAAGTACAATCCTTTACTCCATACCAATGTGGAATGTCGGTGTTGAATGAATGACTTTAAGGGTCAATGATTGGATAACCTTACCCATGCATCCAAGTTTCAAATCACAAAATCTTTGCTACATTACTAGATTCCTTGAGGCATGTAGAGATTAATAGATGAAACCAAATGGTCTTATGGATTGAGATACAAGTGACAAGGCTCTCTCTTTGTCTTATATATGTGTGGTTTTCGTATGAATCCGTTCTCTTTGTCTTATGTTACATGGTCGTGCCCTTGTTTCTGTAAGCTAGAAAGCGGTATATTCTACACTAGACGGTTCAAATTGCACTAAACACACCACATTACTAGATGCCTCTTTGCAATGTATAATTAAACACATGGAGTTCTTATCTCAATATGATATGGTTCTACATTGAATTACATTTTTCTAGGATTTCTTCAAGCATGTAGGGATGAAACATGAAGTTCTAGTCTAAAGCAAACAATGTTGCAGACTGAGATACAAATGACAAGGCTCTCCTTTTGTCTTATGTATGTGTAGTTTTTGTATGAATCTGTTCTCTTTGTCTTATGTTATAGGGTTGCATGCTTGTTTTTGTAAGAAAGAACGTGATATATTCTACATTAGATGGTTTCGAATCGCACTAGACAGAATACAATACTAGATGCCTCTGTGCAGAGTATAATTAAACACAAAAAGTTATTTGCCTCTTTGTAAACACACGATGCTCAAAAGATCTAAAAACTATATGGTCTATGGCATATTGAAAAAAGGCAGGGATGGAACTTAGCCCTAAAATGTGAAGTGATTGAGTCTTGTGGGAAGAACTTTGGGATGTTATACATTATTGTTTGTAGGTACATAGATTGAGAAAGAAAAAGCTATATTTCACCCAAGCCATTGTATACACACCGGTTGATCTCCAAGACAACATGATACTAACAACACATCAAATCCCCAAGACGAAAAAACTTCATCATCGAAAATAAAAATCCCACACGACTTATGAAGCACATAACAAAAAATCCCAATCATAAGCATACATTTTCCACGGGACGAAGACTATGCACATCACAAATTTTCACTGTTGAGGGTTCCCATAGAATAAAGGAGAAGGCCTAAATGAGATAATCCCACAAGTTGAAGCTCTTATTGTTCAAGAAACATGGGATTAGGATGCATATAGTTCATTGCACATTAAGGGTTTTGTAACATATGTAGATGCCACACATGAAAATGAGAGCTCCTAGAGGGATAACACTTATATCCAAAGGAAATTACAATACACAATCAATATTTTCAAATGAAACACTCATAAAAGATATTGGGCAAAGGTTTGTGCAATAAAAATGCTAATATTTTTATATAGTGAAGATGGTGTGAGGATCGAAGCAGATGGTGTGAGGTGTGGAGGACATAGTTCATCTTGTTTATAGGGAGATTATTACAAGTACATTTCAATTTTCGTGGAGATGAAGACCATGGTCGTTTTGATTTGGGAGATGATACATTTTTGGTTTGGGAGATGATACATGGGGGCTATCCAAGGTAGCCCATCACGTTTTACCCAAGCGTTAGGTGCATCATGGACTATTTTGGTGTCTTCAACTATTGGTACAAAACATTTGTCAAATAGCATCACCCTAATGGACAGTCAGGTGATGGTGAACAACTCCAGTATTGGCAAAATCAAAGGCATATAAGGAGTTTTTAGTCTACTAGCCAGGGTGGACAACTGGGATATGTTGACTAGGATTACCACCAAGATATGTAAACATATGTATTCTCTTGGACCACAGGAATTTGTTTATAGGTTGTGAATGGGTCTTGTTGGCAAAGGTTGAGAGAGTTTTCATGGACATAATTAGCCTTATCTTGCCAAACGTCATCGTTTATATTTGGTCTTTTTATAGACACTTATGGAGTAGAAACTATTATGTACAAATTGTATATTGCCTTTGGCATTGTTAATTTTAATACCAATGGAGTATAGTTTTTGTGGAAAATAAAAATAAAAACGCCAATATATGTGGATATTGCACTAGTACATTTTGCATAGGGAGTTGTCATGATATGGTTCATGCTTTTGTGTTAGACAAGTGTCTTTTGCAGAAATATGAGTAGAGATTGCTAAACATGCTAATTAAGGGAAAGTGTTGGTCACTGGAAACATGAATGCATGGATCAAATATATACATGTAGATATCACAAAATTCTTAATATGACATGATAAGTATGAGGAATTGTAAGAACCTTGTAGCTATCAATAGAACAAAACCTTTGTGGCTCAAACAAGTGAACATGCTAGTTGTGTCATTGACTCATTGTTGTAAAATACTTAGCATAAAATACATGTAGAATACGTATTCTACGTATTCTAACTTAAAAAAAAAAAAACTTAGAATACGTATTTTATAGATAAAATACATAAAATACTTAGAATATGTGTAGAATACTTCTTAAAATTTAAAGTTTTTTTTTCAAAAAATATTTAAAATTAAAATATTCTTTTGAAATGATAAATACTTGTTAAATACATAGAATATGTTAGATTTAAAAAAACGGCAGTTCTAAAACGTACTCTAAATGTAGAATACACGTTTTTTAACAACTATGCATCGAGTATGTATTTTTCAAACTTAATGCTTAAAATATGATACATAATTTTGAAGCTAGAGATACATATCACATACATATATATATGCAATGATAAAACTATCATGACATGCGAAAGCGTGATGAATTTGTCCCAACATGAAGAAGCCAAACCAATACATTCCTCAGTTTGGCCATATAATATGGAATGTGTTTGGTCTAAGTTCGTGTATTGTCGCAATGCATTAATACTTGATATTCGGAGAATGATTAAGGGTGGATGATCAAATTGGAAGCCCTCTACATCAAGTTGACCCTTCCACGAGAAATGGAGAATTCAAGCATCGATATAAAGTTCACATACAAAAATAGAACTAGGGACTTGCTTTAATATTGAACGGAAAAATAGAATATGTGACTTGTGTTGCCTCTTATGTACCACAAACATGATTTCAAGATTTCCTATTATATACTCCCAACAAGGATAACATCATTACCAATTACACTTAGAATGCTCTTTGCTCATCAACTTGATTATAGAACCAAACTCATGGAAGATCCCATCATGAAATTTATGGAACAAGCTTTAATAATATTTCATTGCAACTGTTAACTTAGTTTTTCTTGTTAGTACCATGCAAAAAATCCCCTAGTTATAGGAATATTGAGGAGAGATTCGTGATGATTGTTGGTCCCATGATTCACGTTGGCCTCTTGTTGATATAAGTATATTATCATCATCTCTACACACACAACTAAGTATGCAACTAGAGTAAATGACATAGAAGACAAATGCACAATCATTATTCTACATTAGCATACAAATAGCTTAAAGATGGAATTAGGCAACACCTACTTGCTACGCATTGATGGCATGCTTGCAATGTGCATCAAATTGGGTCTCATTGATGTACTTGTCGACAAATGGAACAAGAATGTCAATAATAGGAATTTGCAATATTATTACATATGCATGAATCCGGCATGTTAGGAATCCTCCAAGGAAATTGATGGGACACATATTCAACCACCCTCATGCTATGTAATGTGAGGCTAGTGATCATTCTCCACAATTTTCCAACATGATTTTGAAATGGAAACTAGAGCTTTGAAATGTCTGGTGAGAGCAAACTACACTTGTACACTCCCCAAGGAGCAAGTCACACTACGTTATGATGCATTCACTATCATCCGACAATGCTTACCTCTATCAATTACCTCATGCACCAATCGTACCCAACTTCTCCAAGTTGGACTCACCAACCCCAACCTCTTACCACATGTATTCTCTCTACTAAGGTGCTACATGAACCACATCCTTTGTCCCAACAAATGACACTTATTGTAATGCTCTTTTTGGGTCCCATAGATCATGTTTCTACCCTCATGAGGGTGCCAGAACATCATCATCACTATTTGGATGCATTCAAAAATCCTATTGCACTATTGCATATAATCTTATAGACGTGGCAATATCATAAACAAAACAGTAAATTTCATCTAATCTATCTAAACATACACATACATATTGCATATTACAATCATGTTGTCATAGGGTACATATGGCAATTGGGTGCATCTCTTTATAAGTTCAAAACACTTTACATTATCTTCTATTGTGAAGAACTCTTTTATACGACATTGATGGTAGAGTTGTTGTCTATGACAATTTCTCGTACGTTGTACTCGTGATTTGCAAATGGACTTAAATTTCATCTCATGTTATTTCTCTTTGTGCTTGTCTCTCTACACACAACACGCATATCACATATAACAATCGTAGTGTCATAGGTTACACATAGGACAGTTGTGTGCTTCTCTTTATATTTTTGATGCTTTTTTACATCATCTTCTCATGTCTAGTTATTGTGAAAAGCTAGCATCACTATTGTAAGAATAATGCATAAAACCCATGGATCGTACATAGCTTGCATGACTGTACAATTATGTGTCTCTCGCTTTATGTAGTATTCAATGTTTTTTGTGTATTTGTCTTCTCATTCATAAACACCTCCTTGGTTTCTGTATTCTTATTGTCTCTTTGTATTTGTGTTATAAAAGTCGAGGAGTAAAAAGGCATTTGTTAAATCTGATAAGGATAGAACTTTTGAAAAGAATATTCCCCTCTTTGATGAACACTAGTGATTAGAAAGTGGCAATAGGAGTCCCAAATTAAGTTTTTTCTGTAATCAAGTTGGTGGAAGAAATTTGTTTATATTGTTTTCGTAGGGCTTACTATTATTTTAGACAATTAACAGACACATATATGTGACCTTTGTATCCATAAAAATCCATCTCTATTTTCGTAAAATGTAGTATGGTAAATTTAAGTCGACCAATGTGGTATATGTCACCTGATCATGAACAAAAACAACGTCGAGTTACTCAAAACAAGATGATAGGTAACACCACATGCTTATCTATTTGACGTGATAATATGTCCACAAAACTAACTAGTGTTGAAATGCAAAGCGTCGGATCTTCCTCCACGTGTTAAATGTGATAGAGATACTCAACCATAGATGTTCTTTTAGGGGAATCACTATTGCTTGTGAGGAAAGTCACACAATTAGGAAAAATAATGAAGCTCAATGCCTTACCTTCTCATATGATCATGAAGCCAAATATTTTTGCACACGTGTAAAGAAATCGCTCTAACATCTCTTTCATTCGAAAACCTAACAAAGTACAATGGCTTAGATTTGGATTTAAAAATGGAATCCTTTTTCTTTTGGGCTCCATTCGTTTTACCTAACCTTGATTCTCGCATTTGCCACATGCACTTTCTTGATTTTAGAGTCTCCCCTACAAAACAATGTATCATGGTCCTAAAATATAGGCGACTTAGAGCATCACAATATCTCATATAGCTATTTAAGTATGTCCTTAACTATCATATAATCAACAACTATGTGTGAGCTGCTACATTAGGGTTGTTTAATAATGTTCGGTGCGCAACTAACCAATCATTCAGCAGTTAGGAGATGTAACTCAATTATCGATTGACCTGCATTAAACAATTAATTAATTTAAACCATATTCAATATTGTGCTCGTAGTGGGTTGCTTTTCTAAACTTACGTTATTTCCATATCCTTTTCCAATAAAATAAACTCATTCGGGCGCCCAACATTAGAAAAAAAAAACAATTTATGTCATCTAGATTGGCCATCAAGTCCTTAACAACTCATAAATCACATATCATATATCCATGTAGAGCTAAGTATTCATTAATAAAAAATAATGTTTTGCAAAAATATGCGTAGCAACCATTTGAAACAAATTTGCATTTTACATAAATGTGGACTCAAGTTGTGAACTATGTTTAGCTTACCTTAACTAAACATTTGAATAATATTTGGGTTGAGTGTTAATATCCACTTAGGTATTTGCTTCTATTTGTGTGCGTGTTTAATGGGTATATCAATGGAAGTGTGGATTGTGAGTAGCATAATATCAAGTATCAAGAGTTATGTAGCCATGAAAAGGACTAGAATATTACCTTACAAAATAGCATCACCACAACTTCAAATCTAATCGTAAATATATCATTATAAAATAATTTGAGCACATCACGGTTGCAGTTTTCACGTACCATCATGCTCTATCCAATATTATTATCGCCTTTGCTTGAGTTTCATGAAGTTATATATTTCTTACAAATCAAACATCATTCGTTTTCCTAGAATGGTATACAAGTTTATTTAATTAAATCCAACGAACATGGTTGAAGTTTTCGCAGAAAAAACGGTTTTTTTTTTTATGGGATGAAATACGTGGTGACATTGAACTCTGTTTGACGTGACTAAATTATCATGATAATTATACTAATGTGAATGACTAGAAGGTTTGGTAAAGCATGTTGACATCTTTTTATATTTAATTTATATGAATCGTCAAACGATGAGTTAATCACAAGGTTTCATGTGGAAGTGAGAGAAATATTGTTGATAATGAGTGTGAGAACAAGTATTCCTCATGTTCATGTCCTATCTGAATCCGCCATTTGTTAGGAAATCTTGCCATCGAGATCTCCTACAAGCACCGTGTCTTGAGAAATGATAGAATACCTCTAGATTTGTAATTTTGTTTTGGGATGATTTAATGAGTTTAGCAATGAGATTTTGATTCCAAAGTGCGAATGAGAGTATACCGTCCCAATAAACGAGGTGGAAATTGAGGCAAAGGCTCGGTCATAAAGGACAGATGGAAAAGGCCCACGTGATATCTCATGCCTATGGAGGTAACAATTGGCTTCGTGATTTCATGTTCACATGGGTATTTGATGCCATTGTGCTTACCAATTTCCACGTGTTCACATTTGGGAGGAAGGACACATTTGTCTTTATGACAATGTAGACTCTCAAACATTACTAAAAACCTTAACTTCAACAACCAATTTTTTATGAACGACTCTAATATCACATAATTATAAAGCAACATCATGATTGAATCATATTGCAAGCATCATGCTTTGATACAACATCACTCTCACATACAAGGATTACACTCTTGTGAGTGTGTTAGATATACTCTTAACATAAGCAAATGGTCCATAACAGAATGTTTTGGTGTAAAGCCTATTTGGCCGAGTGCTCATTTGTGATATTGTTTAGCCCATAAGCTAATCTTTTGTTCCACGACAATAGTATATAACTTGGTCATAACCAAGCTAAGCATGATAGTTTGATAATTGGATGTTCAATTTTTATCTCCTCCTTTATGGATCGGTTTAATCTAATATTTAGGAAAATCTCTTTGATAGTTTAATTCATGATAGATAGATAGGGTATTTGCGATCATAACAACTAATCCGTAAGCTCATAATTAGAGAGGATAAAAGAGTATTACCCTCTCTATATATTGTGTTTACTTCATATAAACTCTATGAGCACAAATCTTTATCTGTCATGTTTGCACTCCCTTTGAGCTTTGGCATTTGATTGTATAAATATGTAGGTTTTTTTTAATTTAAAGAAAGATACACCTTAGTATATTACTTGAGAAATGTACATAGAGAAAATAGACAGAGACAATTCATCTCACTTCTATTGTGATACAAAGGCTAGTAGCAACATATGATCAAAAGATGATATCATATAAGAAACAATCGGAGCAATAATTACGAGCTATGCAACAAAAAAGGAGGCATGGCATAATTCCACCTTAGATACAGTAGACATTCGGTTAAGTGCGCACTTTGATCTTAGGGAATAAGTGCGCACTTAACTGAGCTGCGCACTTAGGGCTGAATATGAAAATTTTGTTGATACAACAAGCATTTGCTACACCAGTTAGCCTCATTACCTTATCTTTCTTAACCGGAAGGGTTAGGTGAATGATAAAATAGTAGATGGCCTGAAAGGAGATGTTCCTCCACGTGAAATTAGAGGTGATCAAAAAATTAGGGGCTCTTTCCACCCTATAAAGGGCATGTTTAACGAATTATTGGTGGTCTGCTCTACAACAGATTATCATTGGGCTCATTCTACCTGTTTGGGGGTATGTTTAGCAAAATCAATGGCATGATCTGTTGTGGATTATCAGTGGGCTCTTTGGGGCATGTTCAGTAGATTATCAGCAGCCTCCTCTATATCGGATAATAGGTGGGCTCCTTCTGCACAATTGGAGGCATGTTCAACAAATTATCAGTTGGCTTATCTCTAGCGCTTCCAACATGTCCATGATTGAATGCACCCATAGTAGTTACACGTTAGTTTAATGACATATTCCCTGATGATCCTGTTGCCACAAAAAATTTACGAAGATTGCCACCAAATTCCTCCACCGATGCCCTTGGGTTTTGTTTACTCACCATAAGTCACATAAGTACCTAGAAAAAATCCAAATAGAAGAAACCCTAACCCTAAATGTTGGGTGAAAAGCATGACAAGGGACTCATGAAATTCTCTTGACTTAGAGTGAGCCAAGGGAGGGGTATTGTTGTAAATATGAAAAATCTGTTTAGTTCTTCCTTATTCCTTTCACAATGCCCCTTGGGTTTTTCGTTTGTTGGCTGCCATTTCCATGGCTAAGATTGCTCTCTCAAACATTTGCTGAAACTAATCGGGCCTCACTATACCACTTTCACCACTAATGCAAAACTGCCATCCATAATCGCGAAGTCTAGACTCTCCTTTGATGCCCTAACATCCACTTCTTGAATTGTTGATGCATGATTACCATGACCTATCACGACCACAACCTCACCCATTTCCTTCAATGTCCCCACCATCAATAGCTAATCTAATGGAGACAATCTTGCCAAGATAGAGATGCTTTGCAAATGCGTCTTTCTTTCCTCATTCGAATATAATAGAATGTAATTTTGTGAAGAAACAATGTAATTTTTTTGAACTGGATTTTGGCCTCCCAAAAAAGCGCACTTAATAGAATGGCACAATTAAATGGACACACACTTAACCGAATGTCTACTGTAATAAGTTGTATCTGAAAATAAGTGAAGCCCTTGCCATCGTTTCTTAAAGGCCACTTGACGTTGCCATAGAACATCATATTGAATGGAAAAATAATAGTTCGAATTCAATAAACATGGTGTGGTGATGTATGTGAGCATTATTAAAAACAACATCACATCTCGCTTTCCATATTATCCAAAGAGCCAATGACATAATAATACACCAAATAACCAGATTTTCAATTGTAAACCGTCAAATAGAAGATGGAAATGAGGTTAGATAGAGGTGTCCATGGGAAAAGTGAAAGACATAAGAAGCATGTCTACTTTCATACTTCATAACATCTCCATGAAGGATGCCCCATAATACTGCACCCCATGAGAAAATAGAACGAGAATAATGTTGTCTGAACAATAAAAAACAACTTACTCCAAAATTGCTTGATCTTGGGACATAACCAAAACACATGCAAAATAGATTCCATTGATGCACCACAATGCATTCCACAAGCATATTGCTGATTTTGCCTCAACCAATCACCAACAGGAAGAGCATAATGCATCAACAACCAACAAAAACAAATAACTTTTTTCGGCAACTACATACTCCACAAGCATTTCCAAAATTTGGTAAGTTGCAATGCATGCACATTATTTGTAGTCCAATGCTTCATGACAACAAGGCATTTATACTTTGATTGCAACCACAAATTTCTACCTAGCTTAACTGAATATTGGAAAAACTCCAAATGTTTACCATTTCCACTCGGCTTTTTCAATTGATAATCAGCCGGATCCCAATCCAAATTGTAAAGAGGTTTTTTTTGAAAAATCCACATGAGCAACACAACAAGCATTCTTGAAAGGGTGCATCCAAGAACCATTTTTTTCCATATCTTGCAACTACTTGAATAGCTGAAACATTGGCAAACATCCACACATCTGATGTAGAAAATACATGCCACAACCTATCATTATCATCCACATTAAAGTATATAGCATCACCCGTAGTGTTAGTTACTTTAGCTCCTAAAATAACTTTTAAAGGAGAGAAATAACCAAACCAAATCTGATTGTTAGAGGGGGACCATGAATCCCTAAATTGTCCCAATGCCACTTGCATATCATTGCACATAATAGCACCTCCTCAAACTGAAAGCATCGACAAAGGTTGTAACGGTTTATTCATAACATAACATCCCCATGATAGAACATTACCTGCAACTGGTGCATCCAAAGAAGCCCAATTCAACCGAGGATGACGACCAAGCAAAAAACCCCTTGCATCAGAGGAGAAAATTCCAGTTCAAAGGTTGTCTCAACAAGTCATATGTTATCAAAGGCATTGTAAATATGTGGCTTAAATAACAATTATTAAATTCTATAAGTTTCTAAGTTAATCAAGGAAGGTCATCCCTTTAGTGAGATTTTGAATCTAGTTTGGATTGTAGTAGTAAATAATTTGACCTTTTGTCAACACTCGACTACGAGATGGCCGCCTTCGACAATTCTTGCCCTATCACCTAAGATGCTAGGTTCCTTATCATACATGACTTTGAAGGCAAACCATGTCTCCCAAAGTCTCAACCCAAGGGACACTCACACAAATCATCATATCGCTAGAAGGCTAGGCCACCAATTGTATGGCCACTGTCCACCTAGCCAATTTGAGACGCTTGATGTAAGTCATAAAAACTTCTTATGAATGTTTTAATGTCCCATCATGCCCAAGCAAACTTAGAAAGAACCAAACCCAGAGTATAATGCAATTTATCATTTAGTTAGAGCAAGTGTTACACAAGTTTAACTACTATCCCCAAGATAATTACATTAAGAACACCTTCCTTTTGACTTTTTAGAAGTCCTTGCACACAATCCTAGGCATAGTCAAATTCTCGGCCTTGGTCTTTAACAATGGGGTCAAGCTAGTCTAATTATGCATTTTTTATAGACTAGTCATGCCCTTAACATGAACAACATTCAACAGGTACCATGATTGGACAAAGATGCCCACTTCCACAATGTCCTCCATGTATAGAAGACCCTGCATGCAATGTTAGGCATCATCAATTTCGTGACCTTGGCCTTTATAGTGTGGTCAAATTGGTCTAGTTATGGATCTTATAAAGAGTAATAATGCCTTGAACATGACCAACATTTAACAAGTGCTATGGGTGGACAAAGAGAACAACTTCCACAATGTCATCCATGTGCATAAGACCCTACAAGTAATGGCTAAGCATCATCAATTTCTTGGCCTCGACCTTGTATAGACTAGTCATGCCCTCAACATCATCAACATTCAACATGTATTATGGGTGGACAAAGAGGCCCATTACACAATGTCGTCGATGTGTTGTCGTGAAATGTACATCACACATGCTTGGACAAACATCCATCTTGTTTCTACATGTGGGGATTGAGGTGCAAAAAGATGGTTCATAAATATGTTTTGTTGAGTTGGGTTTTGAACTTGTGAACTTCAAAATAGATTATAAGCTCCATTGTGTCGTCTCAAGGTGGATACTATTGAGAGCACATCTATTGATCGCCGGAGTTCTACCTCTAAGTCGATGTCATGAGCCAAGGCATTAGACTGCCGTATACCCTATTGGTGGCGAACTAGTCAAGAGTGGTTGTCAATCACACTTGAGCCTCTAGTTGCAAAACCATAACCTCACTCATTCCCACTCATACTTCCTCGTGTTAACTCTTACTTAAGAGATTAATTAAGTCTTAAGAAAAGCATAAAAAGTAAACATATATGCATATAAGTAAAGACAAACAACATATATGTTAATGACACCCCATCTCGATTAATGTAGCGAGCTCAAGCTTAGGTTATAAGAGGGACAAAGAGCTATGAAAGTCACCAAATGTGCCTTTTGTAGCTTTTTACAATGACGTTTGGCCCATTTCACATTGGGATGACCCTTTGGCCTAGAGCTTTGAAATGACTTTTATTCTATTCCCCATTTTCTCTAATGTTCCCTTAAGCTTGATGCCTACACAAGTGCCGCCATGAATTGTGTTACGTACAATGTGTACTTAAGATTCACCAATAGAGCACAACACATGATTAAATATATTAAAACTTTATTTATTAAATGATTAACCCATGACCTTTAGGTTAAATTAGATTGAATTTACTTACCCAACACACCACAACACCTATGCAATTGAAAATAACGTGATTTTATTTATTAAAGTATTAACTTACACCTGGGATATTTAGCCTCCTCTCTAGAATTTGTGGGCCTAGTTGCTCTTGTATTCTCCCCCACACATAAGATACTTGTTGGTCCCCCCCCCCTATAATAACCTAGATGAGATGATATTATATAAGGTTTCACATGCACTAAGGGCTAATAGGATGTTGTTAGTTAGTGCTTATGGTTTACTTTAGATAAAGAGAGAAGGTGTTGGATTCAAAACTTGTAATTTGTGGTTCAGAAGAACATTTTAAATTTGTCAATTTCCTTAGTTTGGAGGTGGTGTCACATTGTGTGCCATTATCAAATGACATCACTCTATGCAAATCTCATGTGCACACCATCGAACAAGGAGAATGCAACTTACAAAACATGAGATTACGACCAGTTCATCCTCTCGACCAACCCGTTGAGCTCTGATGTTTTCGGCATGGTGCACTTGAGTTGGATTCCCTTTGACCGACAACATTCTTTGAACAATCCTCGGTATTCTCCTCCATTGTCCACTCAGACTGCTTTTAATTTCCGGCTTGTCTCCCTCTCGGCTCTCACTTGGAACTCCCTGAAGACCGACAATACTTGATCCTTGGTCTTCAATACGGAAGCTCACAACTTTTGACTACAGTCATTGATGAAGGTCACAAAATATTGTGAACCGGCATGTGACTTAGTGTCTACGTAGGATACATTAGTATGCACGAGTTCCAATGGCATTCTCTTCCTTGTCGGGGGCCTAGTTTGGAAGGAGGTTTTGTTCTCCTTACCGACCAAGCAATCATTGCATTTCTCAAGTTGCATGTTCTTCACCTCCGGAATGAGGTTATCCTCGGCAAGTCTCTGCATCCCCTTCTCGGTCATGTGTCACAACCTCTTGTGCCACAACTCACCGATAGTGTCGACTACCACATTCACTTCCTCCCGGCATATTCAGGCATGCATCATATACAATGTGTTGGTTTTCCGGGCTCGGGCCATGATCAAACTTCCTTTGTAGAACTTTAGGATGTCATTTTGGATGCTACCCATATAGCCTTCATCATCTAGTCAACCGGTTGATATCAGATTCGGTTTGACTTCCGGAATGTGTCGAACATCCTTTAACACTAATCTGCACCTGGTTAAGGTTACCAAACACACATCTCCTATGTCGTCAATTCGGCATGCTCCTTCATTCCTCATATTCACAAAACCGTGGTCTTTGGCTCTATATGATGAGAAGCACTTTCGGTCGGGGGTTAGGTGGAATGACGCTTCGGAGTCGACCACCCAATGTCGATTCGTCGTTAACAAGATTCACTTCACATTGCTCGCTAATCAGCAACAGTCCCACCTCACTTGTCGTGATTGTCGAGGTGTTCTTGCTATTCGGAATCTTCTTCGGTTGAACACCGTCAGCTCCCCCTTTGTTTTTCCGGTAGTATCGGCAATTTTTTTGGAAATGCCCCGGCTTCCCACAATAAAAACACGTGTGCCTCCCGCTTGACTTTGACCTAGTCCCCGACTTTTCCCAGTTCTGGGAGCTTGTGTTTCGGCCCCTTCCTCGATTCGTGTCACCTTGTTCTTCTCCCAGAGGACATCCACCTTGTTCTCGTCATTGAAGTTGTTGTATAAACTCATGTCTATAAAACATTTGATGTATGATGCCGCCTTCAGATGCACGACTTCCCAAGTCGATGCATCAATCTTGTCTGGTTTGGTCTTACCATATTGCACTGAGAACCATAAATATTTGCACACCAACATGTCCCTCATCTTTGACTTCCACACTGAATAGTTGGAGCCGGTTAGTTTGAACATGCCGCCGAATGAATCTTCCATCGCTCTAATACCAATTTGTTGAGATCGAAGCCGGCCACAACTGGTTATACTCTAGCATACATTGGTGCAAAGTTTTGAACAAATAGAAAAAACTGGAAGCAAAATACACAAGTTCAGTGACATGAGATGTTTTACGTGGAAACCCTAACAAGGGAAAACTGTCGAATACATGTGTATAATGGACGTATTCACACTATCCCGTTTTGGCCATTTATGTAATTAGCATAAAGGGTAGTTGCCCTAAGTCGGTCACTATATATAGTGACCTTGTAACCTTTTTGTAAGGTTGGGTGTTGTATTATTGCTTTGTTGAATAAGAAAGTTTTTTGTCTCTCTCTCTCTCTCTCTCTCTCTCTCTCTGTGCACGATCTATGATTCTGTTATACGCAGGTACTCAACAGCAATCGAATGCTTCTTGATCTTCCGCATAGACGACCTCGTCAACAACATCTGGTATCAGAGCCTGCACAGTAGTCGGTCCTTCAATCCACTGTCGGCCGTCGTCTCAGCATTCGGTTTCCTGCGTCATTCGAAGAAGAGAGAAGAAGAAGAAAAACGAGGCCTGCATCTCATCGCGTTAGATCATCTTTGTTTGGAGTAAGCCAGCAGGTTGTACTCCGTTCCTTGTGATCGTAACCGCTCGAGGTGAAATCCCCTTGTGCAACTTTGACACGATCGTGCTCCATTCGGTTAAACGGCATCCGAAGAGGTCATCAAACGCTGCTCGCCGCTCATTGTAATCACTCGGTGCAGATCGGTCTCAAGACAACAACCCCAATTCGTGCTTCATCCGGCTGATCGACATTCGAGAGGATCAGTTGGATCCATCTCTCTCGTCGCTGCAGTCACCCGAAGCCGAATCGGTCCAGATAATCGGTTTCAATAATCGGTATTCGGCATATATATCCGAAGCGAACCGGGCTCACTCCGACTCGGCAACATTCGGGAAGACCAGTCGGTTCTGTCCCTCAAGCTACCGGAGTCAATTTGAGCAAGTTCCGAAGCCGAACCGACTCGGGTTCAAATCCGACTAGAACGATATCGGGTGAGCCAACCGGCTGCACTCCAACAAGGTTCGTAGTCAACTCCGAACCGAGCTCCGTCAACCGAAACCAAATTTGATGGCATCAACATCCGGCTCGTCAGAAATGAGTCTACGCAAGTTCGATGGATCGAACTTCAACTTCTGGAAGGAACAAATGCAGGACTATCTCATAGTCAAGGGGCAAATCGATCCCATCGAAAATGAAGAACCTCCAGAAGGATACAAACCAATTGAGTGGCAGAAGCTGGACAGAATCGTCCGCGCCACGATTCGGATGCACCTATCGGAATCGGTATACTTTACGGTGCAATCGTGTACGACAGCATTCGAACTGTGGAAAACACTGTCGGACACTTACGAAAAGAAGGTCGCCGCAACAAAGATGTTTCTGATCCGGCGCCTCTACAACTTGCGGATGAAAGAATCCGATTCGGTTCAAGCACATCTCAATGAGTACGAAAGCATAAGCTCCCAAATCTCGTCACAGGGGACGGCAATCGAGGATGAACTCAGAGCAATGATACTCATGAGCAGCCTTCCCTCATCATGGGAAACTTTCGTCACAACCGTGTGCAACACGTCAACCACGGCTGTTAAATACTCCGAAGTCACGAGCGCAATCCTGACCGAAGCAGCTCGGAGAAAGTCTTTCGCCAAAGACTCAACAGACGACGCTTACGTAGTACAAGGTTCGACAGACCGATCGAACATACGAGGAAGAGATTCCTCACGGCCGCCGAACAATCAGCGAAGACGGAGCCAGTCACGGGATAACCGAATCTGCAACTATTGCAAGAAACCCGGACACATCAAAGCCGACTGCCGCGCACTCAAGAACAAGAACAACAAGAAGAGTGGCCGGCATGAGGAGATCAATTACGTCAGCTTCTCAGCTGATGTGCTACCAAACGACCCGAATATACTATCAATCGAAAATCCAGTCGGCTCAGAAGTTCTGCTCACGACTGAAGAATCGAGCACATGGCTCTTGGATTCGGGTGCGTCATTTCACGTGACTCCTCATAGATCCCAATTTCGGCAATATACGATCCGTCACTCCGACTCAGTTCGAGTCGGCAACTCACAACACTGTGACATCATCGGAATCGGCACAGTAGAGCTCAACCTTGCAGGTGGCTCTACACTTGTACTCCACAATGTCCGACATGTACCCGAGCTCTCAAGGCCATTGATCTCAGTCGGACAACTAGATGAAGACGGCATTCGTGCCGGTTTTTCTTCGGGAGGGTGGACACTCCACAGGGGGAACCTCCTGCTTGCTAGAGGACCCAAGATACACTCCCTGTATCCGTTACATGTTACGCTCAGAGAGGGTAACCTGTTTTTGGTGGATATTCCTGTGTCATCACTATGGCACAGAAGATTAGGACACCTCAGCAAGGCCGGCATCACGCATCTATCTAGAGCCGGATACATCCCCAAACTCTCCTTCTCCGACCACCAATTCTGCGAGCATTGCCAGTATGGCAAACAAGCAGCCGCATCACACCCGACATCAGCACCAAGAGAAACGAGACCTCTCGATTTGGTCCACTCGGACGTCTGTGGCCCGATGCCGCATCAGTCTCTTGGCGGTGCCTCTTACTTCGTCAGTTTTATTGACGATTCGACTCGAAAGGTGTGGGCTTATCCAATTCGCACCAAAGATCGTGTCTTCTCGATCTTCTCCGATTGGCTCGCTATGGTAGAAAATCAAACCGACCGAAAGCTGAAATGCTTTCGGACAGACAATGGGGGAGAGTTCAAATCGGAAGAATTCGCCAAATTCTGCCGACAACGCGGCATCCGACGTGAATTTACGGCACCACACAGTCCGGAGCAAAACGGGATTGCCGAACGCATGAATCGGACAATCCAAGAACGGATAGTTTCCATGCTCCAACACTCCGGACTGTCGGATGGCTTCTGGGCAGAGGCTCTACTCACGGCAGCACACATAATCAATATGTCGCCAAGTAGACCTCTAGGACTTCAAATTCCTCAGGAACTATGGATCGGCAGTAAGCCGAAATACGACAAGCTGAGGATCTTCGGATGCGAGGCGTACGTCCTTATTCCGAAAGATGATCGCCGAAAACTTGCACCTCGGTCCAGGAAATGCATTTTTCTTGGATATGGATCAGACGGCGAAATGGGATACCGACTCTGGGACCCCGAACGCAGACAAATCGTTCGAAGTTCGGACGTTGTGTTCAACGAGTCGGCTATGAATCCATCAGTCGAAAAACCGATCGAAGTCCGAAGGGTAACATTTTCCGATGTGCCGACCCTTCAAGAAGGCCCCGCTCTTAACACACGGTCAGCTTCACGGGTAGCTGAACCTTACACTACCGAATCGGACAACTCCGACTCGGCACCGCAGAACAATCCGCTTTCGGACCATCCGACCTTGATACCCGATGCGACCAGTCCAATCATACCTCGACGATCCGAGAGACTGTCGCAACCTCCGGAGAGGTATTCTCCTGGAATTTTCTTCACCGACGCCGGCGAACCGACGTCTTACGAAGAAGCATCGACATCTGTCGATTCAGCCACCTGGCATCTGGCGATGGAGTCGGAAATGCACTCCATTCGGGCAAACAAGACTTGGGATCTGGTCGAATTACCTAGGAACCGACGTGCTCTTCCTTGCAAGTGGGTTTATCGACTAAAAGAGACGTTTGATTCGACCACCCCAAAGTACAAGGCCAGATTAGTTGCGAAGGGCTTCCGACAAGAATATGGCGTCGACTTCGACGAGATTTTTTCACCAGTGGTGAAAATGACAACCCTTCGTTTCCTACTCGGCGTAGTGGCAGCCGACAACTTGGAGCTGATTCAGCTAGATGTCAAAACAGCCTTCCTCCATGGTGATCTTGACGAGGAAATTTATATGGAGCAGCCAAAAGGCTTCGTCGCTACTGGCCAAGAACATCTAGTCTGCCGACTCAGGAAGAGTCTATACGGCCTCAAACAGGCACCGCGACAATGGTACAAGAAGTTCGACGACTTCATCCAATCGATCGGCTTCTCAAAAAGCGATGAGGACCATTGTCTTTTCACCAACACAGCTCAAGATGGATCACCCATCTTCCTCATCATTTACGTGGACGACATGCTAATTTCTGGACGCCACGCGGGCGAACTTGCCGATCTCATTCGGCAACTGCGGTTGAAGTTTGCCATGAAGGACCTCGGTCCGGCACGACACATACTCGGCATGAAGATTAGTCGGCATCGCGATAAACGACATCTTTTTCTGTCTCAGACCGACTATATCCGACGTGTCTTAGAACGCTTCAACATGCAATCAGCCAAATCTGCTTCAACCCCGCTCCCTATGAATCTTCGGCTCTCTCAGCGAGACTGCCCGACATCCGGTCCGGAGGGGGAAGATATGAAGTCGGTACCGTATGCACCGGCAGTCGGCTCCCTTATGTACCTGATGGTCGCGACACGGCCTGATATTTCTCACGCCGTAGGAGTCGTTAGCAGATTTATGCACAATCCCGGCCGATCGCATTGGAACGCAGTCAAGCATGTGTTCAGATATCTGGCTGGCACAAAAGACCACGGCATTCTTTTCGGTCCGAACCGAACCTCAGGCGTAGTCGGTTACACCGACTCGGACTTCGCCGGCTGTATAGACAGTCGGAAATCAACAACCGGATACTGCTTCAAATTCGGCAATGGAGCAATCTCGTGGAAGTCGAAACTTCAGGAGTGCACAGCGACCTCAACGACCGAAGCAGAATATGTAGCTGCGTCCGACGCAGCAAAAGAAGCTCTGTGGCTCGGCCGGCTGGCGCACACGTTTCGGCAAGTCGACCACGACTCGACTCCAGTTGTCTATAGCGACAGTCAAGGTGCTGTTGCCTTGTCGAGAAATCCGGTTCATCACAACGCCTCCAAACATATCGACGTTCGATATCACTTCGTTCGGGACTGCGTCATTTCAGGGAAAATCAGTCTAGAGAAAATATCCACAACCGACAACGTCGCAGATGGAATGACCAAGTGTCTTTCGGCAGACCGCTTTCGGTCTCTTCGGCATCAGATGGGCGTAACGACAAACCAGTCCGGTTAGAGCCGGACACAGAGCAGGATGGTTCCCGACAACCGACATCAGTTCCTTAATGATCGGCTTCAACTGTTCCGACCCGACCAGTTCGGTCTTCTGCCTTCGGACCCTGCCGACTCGAACAAAGCTGATATGTCCGAGAACCTAAGTCTATACCTGTAATCTTAGATAACCCATGTATACGCCCATTACGGGGGAGTGTCGAATACATGTGTATAATGGACGTATTCACACTATCCCGTTTTGGCCATTTATGTAATTAGCATAAAGGGTAGTTGCCCTAAGTCGGTCACTATATATAGTGACCTTGTAACCTTTTTGTAAGGTTGGGTGTTGTATTATTGCTTTGTTGAATAAGAAAGTTTTTTGTGTGTGTGTCTCTCTCTCTCTCTCTCTCTCTCTCTATGCACGATCTATGATTCTGTTATACGCAGGTACTCAACAGCAATCGAATGCTTCTTGATCTTCCGCATAGACGACCTCGTCAACAACAAAAACCATGGGAGTCCACGAACTCCAAACTCTTTCACTATGCAAGAGACAATACAGAAAGACTCGCAAGCAGCAACCTTGAGCTCGTCTTATTCGCTTGATGGCGGTTACAATAGAAATGCAACAACACACTATCGTGGGGAATTCCGGTACAAGGAGAAAATCTCGCAAGATGCGTGTGAACGAGGGTGTGCAAGAATGCACATGAATTTAGACTTTGTATAAAAACAATGTAAATAAGCATAGTATTAATAAGTACAAGGTAGAATGCAGTTAGGTACTTTTAACGTCCCACAAAAAGAGAGGAATGAAAGTGGTTGATGGGAGGATATCGTGGGAAGATCTCTGATAGGAAAAGGGTTGTCTTTATGATTGATGTAACAACCTCTCCTTGGGTTATAAAAGGAGAGGATAGAGAGAGAGGGAGGGGATCCATCCATTGTTTTGGAGGAGGAAGTGTTATCAGTTTGAGCTCGGAGTTTCCGATTTCTGTCATGTCATTTCCGGTGTGCTAGCGTGAGGCCTTTGTTCACGTAGGAAGCCCGTGTGCTCCCGACTAGAGGCTCATCATTTCAGTGTGTCAGTGTGCGTTCGGAGCTCGAAGCTCTGTTGCTGGCCGAGTCCAGTTGTATTTTTTGTCATTCAATCCATTACTGGTTTGCTGTGTCAGAATCTCTCTCTCTCTCTCTCTCTCTCTCTCTTTGTGTGTGTGTGTGTGTGTGTGTTTGGGTCCACATTCTCATCTTTGTTTCTATTCGTTTTCACGCATTTACTTGAGTCTCCGAGCTCGTGTGCTCGTCTTCCGGAATCCGACGACAGGCTTGGATTGGATACGCATTTGTGAGCCTGTGTGCTCCGTAAAGATCTTCGGCAACCGAACCGGATAGTCGCTGCAAGCATATGGTCTCCCACTGGCTCCTTAGTCCAAGGCCCCTTAGGTCCCACCCCGATCTGACATGTATTCCTTCTTTCCCTGGGAGCTCGTCCCATTCCATGAGTTCCCTCTTCGACAACCGGAGCAAGTCCTCGAAGTCATACCTTCCGAGGAGTCGCTCCTCGAACTCTGACCAATTACGACAGTCGGCTTGTATCTCGAGCACTTCGGCGTGGATGCTCGGTGTGACAACATGGGAAAATCCAGACAATTGTCTATCGTCTGGAACGTCTCTCGTCAACATCTCGGCCTTGAAGGCCTCCAAGTAATTTGTGACGTCCTTCCCGTTGAATTGGTCGGTTGTGCCAACTATTGTGTCTATGGCCCTATCGAGGTCAGCGGAGCTCTCCCTAGCATTCACCAATCGATTGATAGCTACTGCCATTGCCTCAATGAGCTTACATCCTCACATCCTCTCATCCTAGAACTCTTTTGTCGCCCTTTTCACGTCATGTTCACCAAAGATGTCGCGGTTATCCACGGTTAATAGGTCGGCATGGGCGGGACCACCGGGGTCTCGAACCAATGAGCCTGAGTGTGAGTGGCCTCTAAGCTTGCAACGTCTTAACCAACTCGGCTACTGGGGACCTTTACGGAGCACACAGGCTTGTAAAACTTGTATCCGATCTGGCACTGTCGCTGGATTCCAGAAACTGAGCATTCGAGCTCTCAAACACGATGAGTAATCGTAGAACGAAGGAGGAGAGAAACAACGCCTCCCTAGAAACAACATATAGGACACGGATATGGACATCACACAAGACGGGAGCGGAGAACACAGAAAGTATCCGGATGTAGCAAACCCAATATTTGATTAAACCGAGAAAGAATACAAAGAATGGGCTCGTGCCGACAAACAGAGCTTTGAGCTTGACAGACAAGTAGACAAGTGAGTCTCTGGTCGGGAGCACATAGGCTTCCTATGTGAGCAAAGGCCTCACCAACACCTTTCGAATGCACAAAGCCAAAAACAAACACTCGAGAGCATGAACCGACAACACCTTTCCCTCCAAAACAATGGATCTCTGAAATGTTCTTCCTCCCCTCCTTTTATAGCTCAAGGAGGGTCAGTTACATCAAAGGTTGTTAGGTACGTTAGGTACAGTACGGATACCATATGTATTTAACGTATTAATACCCGTATAGTACCTCCCAATTTAAAAATATGTTAAATACGTTTTCTTAATATGTTAAATACTTATAAAATACGTATTTTACATATTTTACGTATAGTACATTAAATACTTCTAGAATTTGAAAATTATTTACCTTTCTAAAAAATATCTATAATATTGTAAAAAAAAATCTATGTTTACAAAATTTTATGATGTACATTGTACAATATAGTTCTACATCCTAAAATGCATATAAGACATTTGAACATTTCACATCCTAAAATACTTGTAGTAATATGAATGTCAATATTCCCTTATTCTATAAATTAGTGTAAGTGTGTATCACGATGTTCTACTTCAAATTATAATTATTTACAATTATACCTTCATAGATTGAGGAATTGTCTACAATTATCACACTCATGATAAGTTTCTCTTTTCTTCGTTTTCTTCTTCTTCTTCTATCTTCTGCGATTATCACACTCAGGATAGGTTTATGTCTTCTTTTCTCTGTTCTTCTTCTTCTTCTTCATCTTCTTCATCGTCGTCTCTTCTATTTATTTTGCTTTTTGTTAGGGTTTTTTTCTTTATAAATACGCATTATACCTGTTTTTTTATAAATACGTTAAATACTGTATTGGACAAATGTACATGATATTTGACTGAACAACATTGAGGTATAGTACGTACTATACAAATGATGAGGTACTATACGTATTTAAACGTTAAATACGAGTACGTAAACAACCATGGAACTTACATTAGCAATCATGACAACCGTTTTCTGTTAGTGATTCTCCCACTATTTCCTCCCATCACTCACTTTTATTCCCTCTTTTTGTGGATCCTTAAAGTACCTATTACATTCCCCTGTCTTGTACTTATTAATACTTTATATTTACATTTGTTTTGTACATTAGGCCGAGTTCATGTGCATACATGCACACCCTTGTTTACACGCATCCTGTGGCTTTTCCTCTAGTGGTCAGAATCCTCCACGACACTGTGTGAATATGACTCTCAAGCAAGTTTCTAAAGCTACTTGCTCATGGTTTGACCCCTTATTAGAACTACATATCATGTACCATAATGGGATACCAATTCCCATGGCATTTGGGGCCACAACTGCATATAATGGCAACCCAAATTGGTTTGTTTTAAACATGGAGTCGATTGCCCAAGAGTTATTTATTGACAATCGCTCACACATTTATAACATCCATTCATCTTGAAGCACCAAGATGAATGGTTTCCTTGTTGGAGATCCATATTCACCAGGCAAGTAAGGTTGGACATGAGCCACCATCCCAAGATCTTGGAGTGCATATGCATCTTGCATCATCAAAGACCAATCAACCTCTGACATGGTATTCCCAATTTTTAACTTGTTGGCCATGTTATGAACCTCCTTTGGTATAATAAAGAACCTATAACTAACAACTTAGGTCTAATGGACTAGCCTTGGACTTATGATATGCTTCCTTACACATGCTCATCTGTGCCACATGTTGTGCACATCCATCATACTGAAGTAATCCGGAAGGAACAATTTGGGTTATATTCGATCCTTTCCACAATGCCCAAAGACGAAGCGCTTCATTTCCAATCAATTCTTCACTACAATCACTTCGATCCACCTCCTCAGTAAAAAACCGCGATACGCCCCGATGGATTCCTCCCGACGAACCTCTTGTTACTACTGGTCAACTTTCTCAATGCTTTTTCTCTCCAGTAACCTCTCATGGATTCTTTGGTTTCTTCCCTTCACTCAAAGCATCCGTGACATCAAAGAAAGGTGGTACCATGGCAGGCATGGGGTGTACCCAGTGTCAACGTTATCGATCATATATACGATGATTGATCGCTTCGCGCATAGAATATACCATATAGCTGATGTTACCCATGAAACACGTTCGCGTTCAAAAGTGGAAGGATCACGCATAAATGGAAGGATAAGGGAAATTTTGGTTGATTTTAGGGCTTTTTCAATGATTTTACAAAACACATTGATACCAGTATCATACATGTTCAAACATACTATGAAAAAGGTTTAAAATCCACTATTTTCGTGATTTAGAAGTAACTAAAAAAAAACGAATTTCAAAAAGATACATTCTCAATTTATATCAGAAACTTTACAACCAATGTTATTTTATAAGAAACGATTTTTTAGAAATCATAAGAATTCAAAACACATGCTTTTATATTACTCGATTTGTTACAAGCGGAATGTAGTTACACTTAATAGCCAAATATACATTCATGATCACTCCTTTACGGAGAATCACTACTATAACTAATATACAATGACAATTCCTCCTCCTCATCCTCGTAGCAGATCTCGTTTGCCTTTGACTCGAGCCACCTTGTAGACCTGGTAATTTTTCTTTTATTATATTTATTGTTGACTTCCTTAATCGTCCGGCTTTTGTAAGTGTGAAGTCGTACACGATGATATCCACATCAGAGATATCAAAGGTCGAGGTGTTACGAATGTTTCGCTTCCTCTTCCTACCTCCCCTTCTTGTTGGGCATTCAATCCTCTCCAATGTATACTTACCTGTAAAAGCATTTGCACTTCTAGTGTTGTACCAATGAACATTTATAGACTTGATCGTGTTTTCTATTTCATGCATTAGCACTTCTAGAATTTTACCAACCCAAAATTGGTGGCCATGTGAGTTCTCATTAGCCGGCGTTGCAATCAACATCCCCGCGGTGAGCTCTTGCAAATTGCCTTGCCATCTAGCTTCGGCTGCTTTAGTCATCCTTGGTCCCACATAAATGTCTCTTTGTTGTGGATGGACTAAGCTGTCATTAATCGCATTTGCTAGTTGCCCCGAAGTTCTATTTACGCGATCATGTTGCAGCGACCATGTGAATGGCGTTTCCAAATTCCAATTATCAACAGATACACAATTGTCTATAATTCCTTTCTGATCACTATAAAATACATCCCACCATGATGTGTCTTGTTGTGCGGCATATTTCTTGGCAGCCTCAATATGCTTTCTTTTTTCTTCTAAGGCTTGGAGCCATGACCGTTTTTGTTCTGATACCAAGTCGATTTGCAACTGTCCTTTCTTCTCAATTGGCATTTGCTTAGCTCCATGGACAATTGTACTCGGCATACAAAGTAATAACTAGCAACCACCTTTAGCTTCCCATGTTGTAGAAGATGAATATTGTTTAGCATACAAAAGTGTAGAACCACTTATTCCATTTTTCTTTATCATAAAAATGTGATTGAAACTTATATTGTTTAACTGAGTAAGCACTTTAACATTCCCACCAACCCCATCTGATATATATATCTCTTAAAGTCATATACCTCCTTTAAGTGTAACACTTTTGGGCGTGGTGTATATGCATCACAAATGACATCAAATAGTTTAGGTAAAGTGAAAGCATCATGCCGAGACAATTGTCTGGAGAATGTGCTAAACATCTGATCTATATGGTCATGTGTGTGGCCAACCAAAAGAAAATGGACTTTCACTTTCCTAAACAATTCTTGGTTGACCAACATACTTAGATAGCCAAATACAGTTGAATTTTTGTTCTCTCTAGCAGTATTGTCCAATTGAATGTATAGAACAAGGGGGAAAGGTTGGCCCCAAGACATCAAAACTCGGTGAATGACTGTAACTGTTAGGTTAGGGTCATTGTGAACATTGGGGTATGTAATGAAGACGCGAGGTCGAACAGACCTATTATAAGCCAAGCATCCCACCAAGTGCATTTGAACAAGTCACTCATCATTGACATCTTTGGGGAGCCTCCGCATATGCGGCAAGCACGTCTTCTTCTGGTCCATGCCATCTATCATTAAGCACATGTATTATTCGGGCCTCTTCAAACACTTCTCTCTATGATGCATCGCCTTCTTTCGTTCTAAGGATTGTGCCTCACGATGCTCTTGTAGTAACTTCTTACTCATATCCTTTTCCATTGATGTCTTTGCACCTTTAGCCAAACTTTTAAGATTTGCACAAATGGAGCAATACCCCATACGTACTTTACGAGGAATGATAACATTTGAAAACCGAGTTCTCCATAATCTTGTGAATTGGCTATAGGTGATAGACTTATTACGTGAGCCCAACATATCAGATCGATAGACATCATAAACTTCCCAACGTGTATAATTATCAGAAAGGTGCATCCTACCTGTAGTGGGCATTACTTCACAATTTAACTAAAAGTAAGTTTTCATCCAACCAATACCATGTCTTCCAATTGTACCTTTCATACTTAGAACCTCTTTACAATTGAGCATCTGATCCCCGCTAAGTAGACGTTGTTGTACTCTATGTAGCCGCATGTTACTAACACATAACACAATTTTGAATGCAACTCTACATATCTGTTGCGCATGGAAGATATAATACTCGAATGATACTTTGATCCCCGTACATTTGTCAGATACTAGTTGCATATGTGACCCGAGGTAAGTGTCTTGCTCATCACCGGTCATCGAAAAATAGTATCACCTTAATTCTCGCAACTTTGATTTTCCAATCATAGACATACAACCACGGGCACAACATATTTTTTTGACATCAAATCCCATCGGTTTATCTGATGTCACCAAGCTAAATCTAGCCAGACGAATTCTTCGTGGGATTCTTCTAATATGCATAGGGCTCCCAGATTTCTCTTCCTGCATAGAGGTTGGTGTAACCTTGTTACAATCTAATTCTTTGTTGTGACCATCGCTAATGTTATTCAATGTTTCCTTGGCACTACCTTCATTCTCGGTATCTTTATTAATATCGTATTCTTCAATAGAGAACTCTTCACATGTGTCATTATTTAGATTCCCTGTAGATGAGCTCAGACAATATTCTTCGATAGAATATGGTGAGTCTGTCGACAGACAATATTCTTCAATAAAATATGGTAACTCTGTCGACAAACAATACTCTTCAATAGAAAACGATGAGTCTGATGACAAACAATATTCTTCAATCGAGAACGATGAATCTTCACTCATGGCTTAAGGTCTAGATAGGGCTCTATAAGTTATGTGCTTGGGGTAAGGAAAAAAACTAATAAGCTCCTCTCTAAACATATACTCCTCTCTAAACATATACTCCTCTCTAAACATAAACTTCTCTCTAAACAAAAGCCAAATCAATAGAATGTCTATATTATGTAATATTATATTAATACAATACATAAAAAAATTATTTTTAATATAGTAATTGTATTTAAAATATCAATTATTATTTAAACTACATCTATATGAAGTTAAATCAAGTATAATATAAATCTAATCATTACCAAGCCATAAACATGTTGGATTAATGTTAAAATCATTGGCTAATTAATTGCACCCATATTTGATATAGAACCTCTCACTCATTGGTTCTTTAATGCTCACCATTTTAAATATTAGACTTATCAATCATTGGTTAATTCATGCCCACATCTTTAATACACAACATTTGAGAGTCATAAAAATTGTTGCTTTTAGTAATCAATCATTGGTACATTCATGAACCTCTATCATTGTCTCCTTCATGACCTTTGAAGTCATTGCAGGTTGTTATCACTATAAAAGATTGATCAATATGTTAGTTTGACTTTGTAATCATTAATGCAATCATAAGTTACTCTAGTTAATGTCAGTGTGGTTACCAACTAACTATCCTCAAACTTACCAACCTTGGTTAAGGTGACTATGGTTAGTTTAACCAATGTGGTCAATCCCTATAAATAGGAAGACCTCGTCATATTTCACTCACAAGAGCACACAAGAACGTACAGAGCGTACAGAGCACACAGAGCACACAAAGCACACAGAGCACGAAGCACAAAAGTGTGATCTCCGCCTCCACTGCCACACGATCAACCATGTCTTCAAAGAGAATTGAGTGCGAGGACTCCAGGTTGGCCTCTAACACTGTGGACATTTTTGTAAATATGTTTTGTCGCTCAAGAACTCGATACGCTGTATCGAGTTCCTGTATACAATACAAACTTTATACAAGAACTCGATACGGCGTATCGAGTTCATATATATATTTTTTGCTTTTTAAACAGGAACTCGATACGGCGTATCGAGTTCGTGTTTAAAAAGCAAGGAAATCATAGGAACTCGATACGGTGTATTGAGTTCCCGTTTAAAGTTTAGGGTTTAAACACAATCGAGTTCGTGTTTAAAACCTAGACTTTAAACGGGAACTCGATACGCCGTATCGATTTCCTGTATAAAAGAACGCAACAATTAATTATTGTGTGGAAAAGATATCAAATTGTCTGCCAAAATCAGTCTTTTTTATGTTGACTTGCCTTACTTTTAAAAAAAACATGCCCTAATTATAGGTGTTTTATGACCTACTATTTGCTTAAAAGAGTAGAAAATAACCCACAAATTACCTTTATGATAGCAAATTCTCCTCAATATAGGTCTAGAATCTATATAAGTCATACCTCCTCTTTAAAAGAATATATAACCCATTTTACTTATTACGATATATATTTTCTAGTTTGAATAGCCTTGCCTAGAATGGATTTTTGAATATAGGGCTACCATGTACTCTGAATGCATGATTGATATTTTCACTTCACCACTAATCGCCTGCTAGTGAGAACTGTTCTTCATCTTCTTATTTATATTTTAATATACAACCTTAATCTACGTGACCACCTAGCTTATGTTTTTGCATGTACTTTCTTAAATAGGTCGTTTGAGAACCTGTCGGACCGACCCGTGAAGAAAATAAAGCTTCGCATACAGGGTTCTCCAATCGAAGCCCAGACCAAGGTAGCTCTTGAGTCCATGAAGAGAGGAAAAAAGCTTCTCTTCAACGAGGAGACAAAATCTCAGCCACACATTGACGTTAGCCAAAAGAAACTTGTCGCCGTTATTGGAGGTGAAGACCTTCCTGACCGTGATCTAACGGACAAGGAATGGTGTATGCAATATGTCGACTCAAAGAAAAAAGTCGTATTGTATACAACAAAGAAGAAGGGGGAGGGGCAGCTTGGAAAGGAAACCCCATTTATGTATGGCCGTATTCTACGATTTGACTACGAAGATGCAGATTCGGCCAACATACTGGTAATAATAGAGTGCTCCAAGGGGGTACGTAAAGTGTTCCTTTCAGAAGATCTTTTAGTCAAGGAATCTTGTGGGCCAGAAGCGTTAAAAAAAGATCTTGAAAGCTCACAAAACCTTATTGTTACCTTGAGGCCTTATATACAAGGCCATTTAACTCTAAGAGATGAAGTGCCCTCCCCATTGAAGGCCACAAAAAGGGTATCCAAAGTCCAGTCAAGACCACCAAAGAAGAAGACATCCAAAATGTCGGACACCGATTCAACAAGTGAAAATGAAGAGGAGGACAATAAGGGGACGCCAGGAGCTGAGCTGGCATCGGGTGTTTTGTCATCCGAGCAGAATAAGATAAGGAGAGAGTTAATGCAGCGTAAACTGGTCAAGAAAGGGCAAGTGTTTAATTTGCCTATAACACACATCCATCGGCCCCCTATTGATGAAAAAACAGGTCGACGACCACTTGAGATTAGAGAGCCACACCGCATGCATGTTCAAAATCTCAAGAAAAAAATGAAAATTAATCCTCATGCCACTGTGGTGCCTTTTATTGTTATGGTAGATCCTGAAGAATGTGAAACCATTGAAGATTTTGATATTAGAAAGCATGATCAATATAATTACTTTGTCATTGGTGGATCGCATTCAGCGGAGGCACGTCGGCAACTTGTGAGAGAACCTCCAACGAGTTTCTTCTTCAAGTATGCCAAGTGCAAAATTTATGTTGGGCTCACAACCGAAGAGGCTAAGCTGTTGGCATGGGACCATAATAATGATAATGACTATAGGCAGAAAATGTCGTCCATTGAGCGTATACGGTTCTTCCACCACGAGTATTTGGACGTGAAACAAAAGTTTGGTGTGAAGTTACATCCAGGCCTACGACGTCAATGTCTACATGAAGTCGGCATTGTTGTAGATGATAATGTTAAGTCTGATGGTCTTCAAAAATACGAGTCTTGGTTTCAATTGGCATTTAGAGATGGAGAAGTATGGGACCTACAAGATCAAATCTTCTCAATGTGGGAGAATAAGGAGGTAAAGGGTCAATGACAAAAGAAAAGTAAGGTTGACCCTCAACTAGAGTTAAAGTCACAAGCCGCCAAGAAAATGGACTTGACAATTGAAGAAGCCGCAGACGACATGAAGTTGTCTCTGTGGAGAGTGATGCAAGGTATTAAGGACGAGCAGCTTCTTGTGTCTGTTTTGTCAAGGGTTGGGGCGAAAGATTTAAGTCTTGAAGAAATGGTCACTGAGTTGAATAAGTAAGTCTTTCAAATACTGAAATTGTAGTCTATATGGTGTAATTCAAAGTTCTAATCTTGATTTCTAATTTTACAGTCATAAGGTGTACATGAAGATCCAAGAAGTTATGATGAAACAACTTGGATGTATAACTTGGGAACAAGTGACCGAGGATTATCCTCTAACATCTTCATATAAGGCGTTTTCAGAGTATTTTATTGCATTCAAGGATTGGGTTAGTATTGATGGTTTTTCATTACCCTTTCATTATATGTAGAGCTTGTATAATAATACCCGATGTCCTATTGCTTCTATTAGAAATTGTGTCGAGGCAAGAAACAAGGAGAAGTTAAGGATATACACGATTTCCCTACATCCTTCCTTGCACATGTCGAGCGAGCCAGAAAAGAAAAGGATCATCGCTTAGTCAAGGCGTAGGAAATGGAGGAAGATGGCTCCTTTAAAAAATTTAGCCACAAAAAAGATATTACGAGAGATCTTTACTACAATGTGGTTTGCGGTGATGTCCTCGACTTGATCCAAAAGGTGCCAAAGAAGGAATATACGCTAATGATTGCAAATATTCCTTACGGATTTCGAATGGCTGGGTCATCATACGACGATGAACCGTTTAGGTTTAAACAATTGGAGAAGATGATCAAGGATTTTGCTGAGCTAACGACTGCATCCTTGTGGCGAATAATTGTCTTTCATAGTATGGACCAAGGATACTCGGTAGCTCAAGCTTTGAGATCTCGTTACCATGGCATCGAGAACCTTGCATGGTAAGGATTATTTATAGGTGTCTTTCACTATATTGCATTTCTTAAGGTTGTTGAATCTATAAAGAATATAATCCACTAGGTAAAACCCAAAATTTGTATTAATAATGTGAAAACCTAACAAATCGTCAGTGTCATTTTCTTCATAGAGTCTATTACATAGCAATCAATTCATCAACGTCATTTTCTTCATCATCTTGTGTAGAATTGTCTTCGGCTATACGTGCATTGGTTTCCCCTGTTAGCCGAGCCAACGAAATATCTTCTATAAGCTCATCATCAAGCTCTATTAGCTCCCCCGGTTCGCCGGCTAATGGAGGAATAGGCTCTCGTGAAGCAGGTTAAAACCTTTCTGTATTAGCGAGGTTCTTTGCACCGACCTCTTCATCCTGGTCTGGGCTCTCCCACAAAGCCTTAATCCGCATATTAATAAATATAACCTGGTCCTCGTCCTTCTCCAATGCAACTGTATTTCTAAAGAGCTTCAATGCACATGCAGACGTCGTTCCTGTGATGTAAGTAACAAGAAGATTTAGTTGTCACACAAAAAAGATTCGGGATTGGTTATCTCAAGATCGTTACCCTAGTTCGAGGAATACCTGTGCCAGAAAAGAGATCTAATATCCAGTCTCCTTCGACAGAAAACATCTCGATCAAGCGCATCATAAGTCGTTGAGGTTTTTGGTATGGGTTGACAAGTCCCCGTTCTATCGTGGTGACATGTCGCAATTTCCGAGTCACTGCTGGATTTACCAACAGATTTGAACCTCCCACTTCATTAGAATGCTCTTTGATTCTCTTTTTCTTAATTTCATTGAAGTAGCCAACCGTTATGTATTCAATGGCATTAACGAACCGAAAAGTTGGCCCTCTATTTACATTGGTCTTGATCCTATAAAAAATAATTCATCGAGTTAAGAATAGATTCAACAACCTTAAGAAATGCAATATAGTGAAAGACACCTATAAATAATCCTTACCATGCAAGGTTCTCGATGCCATGACAACGAGATCTCAAAGCTTGAGCTACCGAGTACCCTTGGTCCATACTATGAAAGACAACTATTCGCCACAAGGATGTGGTCGTTAGCTCAGCGAAATCCTTGACCATCTTCTCCAATTGTTTAAACCTAAACGGTTCATCGTCGTATGATGACCCAACCATTCGAAATCCGTAAGGAATATCCGCAATCATTAGCGTATATTCCTTCTTTGGCACCTTCTGGATCAAGTTGATGACATCACCACAAACCACATTGTAGTAAAGATCTCTCGTAATATCTTTTTTGTGGCTAAATTTTTTAAAGGAGCCATCTTCCTCCATTTCCTACGCCTTGACTAAGCGACGATCCTTTTCTTTTCTGGCTCGCTCGAGCTGTGCAAGGAAGGATGTAGGGAAATCGTGTATATCCTTAACTTCTCCTTGTTTCTTGCCTCGACACGGTTTCTAATAGAAGCAATAAGACATCAGGTGTTATTATACAAGCTCTACATATGATGAAAGGGTAATGAGAAAAGATGAATACTAACCCAATCCTTGAATGCAATAAAATACTCTGATAACGCCTTATACGAAGACGTTAGAGGATAATCCTCGGTCACTTGTTCCCAAGTTATACATCCAAGTTGTTTCATCATAACTTCTTGGATCTTCATGTACACCTTATGACTGTAAAATTAGAAATCAAGATTAGAACTTTGAATTACACCATATAAACTACAATTTCAGTATTTGAGGGACTTACTTATTGAACTCAGTGACTATTTCTTCAAGGCTTAAATCTTTCGCCACAACCCTTGACAAAACCGACACAAGAAGTTGCTCGTCCTTAATACCTTGCATCGCTCTCCATAGAGACAGCTTCATGTCATCTGCCGCTTCTTCAATTGTCAAGTCAATTTTCTTGGCGGCTTGTGACTTTAACTCTAGTTGAGGGTCAACCCTACATTTCTTTTGTCGTTGACCCTTTACCTCCTTATTCTCCCACATTGAGAAGATTTGATCTTGTAGGTCCCATACTTCTCCATCTCTAAACGCCAATTGAAACCAAGACTCATACTTTCGAAGACCATCGGACCGAACATTATCATCTACCACAATGCCGACTTCATGCAGACATTGACGTCGAAGGCCTGGATGTAACTTCACACCAAACTTTTGTTTCACATCTAAATACTCGTGGTGGAAGAACCGTATACGCTCAATGGATGACATTTTCTGCCTATAGTCATTATCATTATTATGGTCCCATGCCAACAGCTTAACCTCTTCGGTTGTGAGCCCAACATAAATTTTACACTCGGCATACTTGAAGAAGAAAGTGGTTGGATGTTCTCTCACAAGTTGCCGACGTGCCTTCGCTGAATGCGATCCACCAATGACAAAGTAATTATATTGATCATGCTTTCTAATATCAAAATCTTCAATGGTTTCACATTCTTCAGGATCTACCATAACAATAAATGGCACCACAGTGGCATGAGGATTAATTTTCATTTTTTTCTTGAGATTTTGAACATGCATGTAGTGAGGCTCTCTAATCTCAAGTGGTCTTCGACCTGTTTTTTCATCAATAGGGGGCCGATGGATGTGTGTTATAGGCAAATTAAATACTTGCCCTTTCCTTACCAGCTTCCGTTGCATTAACTCTCTCCTTATTTTATTCTGCTCGGATGACAAAACACCCGAGGCCAACTCAGCTCCTGGCGTCCCCTTATTATCCTCCTCTTCGTTTTCACTTGTTGAATCCGTATCCGACATTTTCGTTGTCTTCTTCTTTGCTGGTCTTGACTGGACTTTGGATACCTTTTTTGTGGCCTTAAATGGGGAGGGCACTTCATCTCTTAGAGTTACATGGCCTTGTATATAAGGCCTCAAGGTAACAATAAGGTTTTGTGAGCTATCAAGTGCTTTTTTGAACAGTTCTGGCCCACAAGATTCCTTTACTAAAAGGTCTTCTGAAAGGAACACTTTACGTACCCCCTTGGAGCACTCTATCATTACCAGTATGTTGGCCGAATCTGCATCTTCGTAGTCAAATCATAGAATACGGCCATACATAAATGGGGTTTCCTTTCCAAGCTACCCCTCACCCTTCTTCTTTGCTGTATACAATATGACTTTTTTCTTTGAGTCGACATATTGCATACACCATTCCTTGTCCGTTAGATCACGGTCAGGAAGGTCTTCACCTCCAGTAGCGGCGACAAGTTTCTTTTGGCTAACATCACTATGTGGCTGAGATTTTGTCTCTTCGTTAAAGAGAAGCTTTTTTCCTCTCTTCATGGACTCAGGAGCTACCTTGGTCTGGGCTTCGATTGGAGAACCTTGTATGTGAAGCTTTATTTTCTTCACGGGTCGGTCCGACAGGTTCTCAAACGACCTATTTAAGAAAGTATATGCAAAAACATAAGTTAGGTAGTCACGTAGATTAAGGTTGTATATTAACATGAAGAACAGTTCCCAGGAGCAGTCCTATATTCAAAAATCTATTATAGGCAGGGCTATTCAACCTAGAAAATATATATCGTAATAAGTAAAAAGGGTTATATATTCTTTTAAATAGTAGGTATGACTTATATAGATTCCAAACCTATATTGAGGAGAATTTGCTATCGTAAAGGCAATTTGTGGATCATTTTGTACTATTTTAAGCTAAAGTAGGTCATAAAACACCTATAATTAGAGCATGTTTTTTTTTAAAAGTAAGGAAAGTCAACATAAAAAAGACTGATTTTGCCAGACAATTTGATATCTTTTCCACCCCATAATTATTTGTTACCCCAAAAACACAATTTTTTTCTCTCAAAGCCTTCTTATATACAGGAACTCGATACGGCGTATCGAGTTCGTGTTTAAAACCTACACTTTAAACAAGAACTCGATACGCCGTATCGAGTTCCTGTATAAAAAGCAAAATTAAATTATGAACTCGATACGCCGTATCGAGTTCATGTATAAATATTTGTATTGTATACATGAACTCGATACGGCGTATCGAGTTCTTGAGAAACGAAACATATTTACAAAAATGTCCACAGTGTCAGAGGCCTACCTGGAGTCCTCGCGCTCGATTCTCTTTGAAGACATGGTTGATCGTGTGGAAGTGGAGGCGGAGATCGCGCTTTCGTGCTTTGTGCTCTATGTGCTTTGTGTGCTCTGTGTGCTCTCTACGTTTTGTGTGCTCTGTACGCTCTGTACGCTCTGGTGAGTGAAATATGACGAGGTCTTCCTATTTATAGGGATTGAACACATTGGTTAAAGTAACCATAGTCACCTTAACCAATGTTGGTAACTTTGAGGATAGTTAGTTGGTAACCATAGTCACATTAACTAGAGTAACTTATGATTACAAAGTCAAACTAACATATTGATCAATCTTTTATAGTCATAACAACCTACAATGACTTCAAAGGTTATGAAGGAGACAATGATAGAGGTTCATGAATGTACCAATGATTGATTACTAAAAGCAACAATTTTTATGACTCTCAAATGTTATGTATTAAAGATGTGGGCATGAATTAACCAATGATTGATAAGTCTAATATTTAAAATGGTGAGCATTAAAGAACCAATGAGTGAGACGTTCTATATCAAAATGGGTGCCATTAATTAGCCAATGATTTTAACATTAATCCAACATATTCATGGCTTGTTAATGATTAGTTTTATATTTTACTTGATTTAACTTCATATAGATCTAGTTTATATAATAATTGATATTTTAAGTACAATTACTTTATTAAAAATAATTTTTTGATGTATTGTATTAATAGAATATTACATAATATAGACATTCTATTGATTTGGCTTTTGTTTAGAGAGAAGTTTATGTTTAGAGAGGAGCTTATTAGTTTTTTTCCTTACCCTAAGCCCATAACTTAGAGAGCCCTATCTAGACCTTAAGCCATGAGTGAAGATTCACCGTTCTCGATTGAAGAATATTGTTTGTCATCAGACCCATCATTTTCTACTAAAGAGTATTGTTTGTCAACAGAGTCACCATATTCGATTGAAGAATATTGTCTGTCGACCGACTCACCATATTCTATCGAAGAATATTGTCTGAGCTCATCTACAGGGAATGTAAATAATGACACATGTGAAGAGTTCTCTATTGAAGAATACGATATTAATAAAGATATCGAGAATGAAGGAAGTCCCCAGGAAACATTGAATAACATTGGCGATGGTCACAACAGAGAATTAGACTGTAACAAGGTTACACCAACCTCTATGCAAGAAGAGAAATTTGGGAGCCCTATGCATATTAGAAGAATCCCATGAAGAATTCGTCTGGCTAGATTTAGCTTGGTGACATCAGATAAACAGATTGGATTTGATGTCAACAAAATATGTTGTGCCCGTGGTTGTATGTCTATGATTGGAAAATCAAAGTTGCGAGAATTAAGGCGATACTATTTTTCGATGACCGGTGATGAGCAAGACACTTACCTCGGGTCACATATGCAACTAGTATCTGACAAATGTACGGGGATCAAAGTATCATTCGAGTATTATATCTTCCATGCGCAACAGATATGTAGAGTTGCATTCAAAATTGCGTTATGTGTTAGTAACATGCGGCTACATAGAGTACAACAACGTTTACTTAGCGGGGATCAGATGCTCAATTGTAAAGAGGTTCCAAGTATGAAAGGTGCAATTGGAAGACTAGCTATTGGCTGGATGAAAACTTACTTTCAGTTAAATTGTGAAGTAATGCCCACTACAGGTAGGATGCATCTTTCTGATAATTATACACGTCGGGAAGTTTATGATGTCTATCGATCTGATATGTTGGGCTCACGTAATAAGTCTATCACCTATAGCCAATTCACAAGATTATGGAGAGCTCGGTTTTCAAATGTTATTATTCCTCGTAAAGTACGTATGGGGTATTGCTCCATTTGTGCAAATCTTAAAAGTTTGGCTAAAGGTGCAAAGACATCAATGGAAAAGGATACGAGTAAGAAGTTACTACAAGAGCATCCTGAGGCACAATCCTTTGAACGAAGGAAGGCGATGCATCATAGAGAGAAGTGTTTGAAGAGGCCCGAACAATACATGTGCTTAATGATAGATGGCATGGACCAGAAGAAGACATGCTTGCCGCATATGCGGAGGCTCCCCAAAGATGTCAATGATGAGTGCCTTGTTCAAATGTACTTGGTGGGATGCTTGGCTTATAATAGGTCTGTTCGACCTCACGTCTTCATTACTTACCCCAATGTTCACAATGATCCTAACCTAACAGTTACAGTGATTCACCGAGTTTTGATGTCTTGGGGACAACCTTTCCCCCATGTTCTATACATTCAATTGGACAATACTGCTAGAGAGAACAAAAATTCAACTGTATTTGGCTATCTAAGTATGTTGGTCAACCTAGAATTGTTTAAGAAAGTGAAAGTCAATTTCCTTTTGGTTGGCCACACACATGACCATATAGATCAGATGTTTAGCACATTCTCCAGACAGTTGTCTCGGCATGATGCTTTCACTTTACCTAAACTATTTGATGTCATTTGTGATGCTTATACACCACGGCCAAAAGTGTTACACTTGAAGGAGGTATATGACTTTAAGAGATATATATTAGATGGGGGTGGTGGGAATGTTAAAGTGCTTGCTCAGTTAAACAATATAAGTTTCAATCACATTTTTTTGATAAAGAAAAATGGAATAAGTGGTTCTACACTTTTGTATGCTAAACAATATTCATCTTCTACAACATGGGAACCTGAAGGTGGTTGCCAGTTATTACTTTGTATGCCGAGTACAATTGTCCATGGAGCTAAGCAAAGGCCAATTGAGAAGAAAGGACAGTTGCAGAGCGACTTGGTATCAGAACAAAAACGGTCATGGCTCCAAGCCTTAGAAGAAAAAAGAAAGCATATTGAGGCCGCCAAGAAATATGCCGCACAACAAGACACGTCATGGTGGGATGTATTTTATAGTGATCAGAAAGAAATTATAGACAATTGTGTATCTGTTGATAATTGGAATTTGGAAACGCCATTCACATGGTCGCTGCAACATGATCGCGTAAATAGAAGTCCGGAGCAACTAGTAAATGCGATTAATGACAACTTGGTCCATCCACAAAAAATAGACATTTATGTGGGACCAAGGAAGACCAAAGCAGCCGAAGCTAGATGGCAAGGAAATTTGCAAGAGCTCACCGCGGGGATGTTGATTGCAACGCCGGCTGATGAGAACTCACATGGCCACCAATTTTGGGTTGGTAAAATTCTAGAAGTGCTAATGCATGAAATAGAAAACACGATCAAGTCTATAAATGTTCATTGGTACAACACTAGAAGTGCAAATGCTTTTACAGGTAAGTATACATTGGAGATGATTGAATGCCAAACAAGAAGGGGAGGTAGGAAGAGGAAGCGAAACATTCGTAACACCTCGACCCTTGATATCTCTAATGTGGATATCATCGTGTACGACTTCACACTTACAAAAGCCGGACGATTAAGGAAGTCAACAATAGATATAATAAAAGAAAAATTACCAGGTCTACAAGGTGGCTCGAGTCAAAGGCAAACGAGATCTGCTACATATAATCTAGAGTCAAACCATTTGGTTTATGACGAAGATAATGCACTGATTGGTACATCCGAGGATGATGAGGAGGAATCGTCATTGTATATTAGTTATAGTAGTGATTCTCCGTAAAGGAGTGATCATGAATGTATATTTGGCTATTAAGTGTAACTACATTCCGCTTGTAACAAATCGAGTAATATAAAATCATGTGTTTTGAATTCTTATGATTTCTAAAAAATCGTTTCTTATAAAATAACATTGGTTGTAAAGTTTGTGATATAAATTGAGAATGTATCTTTTTGAAATTCGTCTTTTTTTAGTTACTTCTAAATCACGAAAATAGTGGATTTTTAACCTTTTTCATAGTATGTTTGAACATGTATGATACTGGTATCAATGTGTTTTGTAAAATCATTGAAAAACCCCTAAAATTTCCCTTATCCTTCCATTTATGCGCGATCCTTCCACTTGTGAACGCGAACGTGTTATTTATCAAACTATGAATCAAAGACAACAAATAGACACTAAACAAACACTTGAGATAAAAGACACTCAACATTTATCAAACTATGAATCAAAGACAACATATAGACACTTGAGATAAAAGATACTAAACAAACACTTGAGATATTAAAAAACGCCTTCTAAAACAACAATTTTGGTAGTATTTCCATTTAATAAGTATTTTCGATATACAATGAGTCATATTTTCGCCATATAGAAATACGTATACAAAAAGTTGACCATAATTACAACATCCATCGTCTACAAAATATAAGACCACATTTACAATATCCGCTCGGATACAAATTATATGACCATATTTACAATATCCACCATATACAAATTTTCCGTGGCCATGACAACTATACAAAATTTACAATATGGGGCCACCGGTCGCAATTGGAAATCCCAGTACCCTTCGTGCCCACCCTTTGAGTTGAATCCGAAGTGAATTCACTTCAAATTTGGCGAACCACATATTTGTGACTTGTCACCAAATATGTATAAGAACACAACTATACAAAATCCACATAATACATCCATTTGCAATCACACTTACAAAAGCCAGAGATATCTATCCTCGTAAGAACTTCTCGACCAACATCTTTATAGTCTTCATCACGTAAAAGCCACAATCCCAACCATTTGGCTGAGTTGGGATGTGCAATATGTGATGTTGACCCTCCAACACAATGGTGTGGTCTAATGGTTCACTAGTATCTGCAAGAGTCCACACAATGCCAATTGCCTCTTTGTTTAGTGGATCGTAGAAGAGTACAACACTATTCAACTTAGAAACTTTGTGCCACATCTTTGTACACAACACCCAATGGCCCTCTACCACGATTGGAATGAAGATGAAATCACGCGTGGCCACCTTCCCGAGGATATCTTTCCCCTTCGTTGTTTGCTTGTGTAGCTGCACCCATAGTGGGTCGACTATGGCGAACCGTTCTAACACCTCATGTGGCAACAAGTACTCCATCCACATGGTGTATAATGTCATCGTCCATGTAGATGCCATTTCTTCATCCTTGCACATCGTCTCAAGTTTTGACTTTGTAACATTAACGACGATATCAAGTCATGCGTTGGTCAATTGGTACCTGTATACATAGAAACATGCATGCATCATGAATCGAGTCACACTTAATGATGGATAGTAGGATACAAATTGTAATCCACAAATCAACGTGTTTGGATCCACGATTTGACGGCCTTGCGTTCTCAATTTGTATCGTGGCCACATTCGGTTCAGCGTCATCTAAATCTGATGTTAATGGGACAACATTTGTGTTTGATTTGACCTCCTTCTATCTAACTTGCATTTTCAGTCATCTTCATCTTGGTGGCGTCGACACATCAAATGGGTTTTGAGCCTCTACCGTATTAGTGGGCACACCACACTCTTCGGTGGATATCCCCGCCTTTTTACATTGTTTCACCACGAATCAACACATATTATTATCTAAATTCTGGCAATAAACCCTCCAACACTAAAAAAGCATGAAAGGCTCACTCATACTTACATAAGAATCCAATCCTGATGCAATATTCTTCTACAATGTCTCCAACCTTTCATCCCTTTTGGAGTCATAGATGGCCATCTTGTGCGCCATAAATCTCGCCACAAACGCTACCTTTGTGTCGAGTCAGAGTTCAAATGGAGTGGAGTTGAACCTCAAAACAACCCTAACCTTCAACTTCTAGATGTATGATTGTCGATTTCTGTGGTACTTGATTTTGGGGTTCATGAAACGCTTGAGCGATCTCTGGGTCTCATAGCTATTGAAGCATGCCCTTGGAGTACCCTCCTCCTCCTCTATCTGCATCCCTCATGGCAACACTATGTCAATTCCATGTGCCCTGCGTAAATGTGTTTCCATGTCACATTTTTTGTGATACCACCTCGGCGAGAGGTGGCAATACTCAGTCACAATACATGCACAATCCTTTTTCCCATTTGTATCTATTCCAACCTTATACAACGAGTTTGGGATCTCCCCATTTGTTGTTTATGTTTTAGATATGCCAGTCCATTCGTTACATAAAGATTGAGATAATACAATGAGACCAAATCCACATACCATTTGAGGGAGCATCTTCGTCAATTGATGTTATGCGTTGTATGGGGTTGATCCGAGGATGATGAAGCACTAGTGCCTGATCCATGCACTGGTAGACATCCGGCTACACAATTTCTCCAATGTCTCCTAACGAAAACCCTTTAACTAATCATTGGTCAGCATACGTGCATCACACGTCATTACCATTAGCAATCAAAATTGGTTCATGACATACCTCTCTTCAGTTGGATATATGCCATCGTTATCGGAATCCCACCACTCTTTGTACTTGGACCTGGCAGCCATCTACACAATCAAGCATAAGCAAAACCCTAAACATAATCCCGAACCCTAAACCCTTGACGTGAAAATGACAAGTTTTACACCAAAAAAATTAAACCCTAATTCAAGGAAAAGAAAACATATAGAAATGACGCAAAATCGTAAACATAGTATGAACCATACGTACCATATGTGCATTCACATTCGCGAATGTTTCAATCATTCGTGTAAGAAAAACACCCTCAAAGAATGATAAATACCATACTTTGGGATTAAAATTGTTTATTATGAGGTAAATAAGCCTAAAAAATTGGAAAAAACAAAAATAAACACAAGAATGTTTGAATAACATTCGCATTCGTTTTCCAACGTAGGAAAACAAATGTTATGCTAGAAGAACATGAATTTTACATACTATGATCGTAAATAAGAAATCAAACATTTCTTGAACTCAAGGACACCCAATATTATCTTTAATCAAGCAAAGCATTAAACCCTAAACCCTTAATAATCAATAATCAATAAAATAAACAGTTTCTAAATAGTTTCTGAAAAATAACCTAATCACTGGATCAAGCCAAACCCTAAACAGTTTCTAAAATCATAATATCAAACCGTACCCAAACCCTAATCCCTCGACATGAAAAATTCTTGCACATAATTTTTTTTTGTAGAAAAGTAGAGACAAACATAAATACATACTTGGGAAATATATGGGTGGCTATGGCAGATGTGATTAATTGATTTTGTTGACAACTGGCCGCCTGAATCACTTTCCCGGCAAAAAACCTTGTCAATCTCATTTGAAAAAATGAGAGAGAATGACAAGTTTCAGGGTTTTAAAGTCGGCGGTTGGGCGACCAAAAAAATCTGTGGATATATGCGGTTGGGCGATCACAACACTGAATGGGTTGGGAGACCACAATTAAACTCGGTTGGGCGACCAAACTTGGATGGCAGGTTGGGCGACCACAATAGGTAGGTTGGGCGACCTCAATTTGTAGGTTGGGCGACAACAATAGGTAGGTTGGGCGACCGAGGACAACTGTTTTTGGTCGCGTGTTTTATTATTATCCAAATCGGATGGTGCAAATTGCATGCGCCATGCTTCGAGCGACCTGCACTGTCCGTGGCTGCGATTCCCTCGCCAGCCAATTGAGGTCGCCCAACCACAATAGGTAGGTTGGGCGACCACAAGAAGTAGTTGGGCGACGGGGGACAACTTTTTTTGGTCGCGCGTTTTATTATTATCCAAAACCGATGGTGCAAATCGCATGCGCCATGATTCGAGCCGACCTGCACCGTCCGTGGCCGCGATTCCCTCGCCAGCCCTATTTATGATTTTTTGATGTATAACAAACACGTGGATGATGATGAAGATGAAGAAAATGATGATGATGATGATGAGGAGGAGGGCATTTGTTTGAAGATTTCCCAAATCATGATATTCATATATGATAAGCCTAGCCCTTTTCTCCCTCTTCTTCTTCTTCTTCTTCTTCTTTTCTCTCCCTATGCCAGACATGGCTATGGTGGGATCTTCAGTGGGAGGCCTCCTTCCAACACAAGGCATGGGTTTCCTTCAACGTAACAAGACTCTGGAATACCCCCTGTTTCTCAATCAATGCAGGCCCATCCTCAGAAGACCTATGCTTCCTTGCAGAGCTTCCATTGCGGGTGGGCGAAGCCATCCTCTCCCTTCTTCTTCTTCTTCTTCTTCTTCTTCTTCCTCTTCTTGGTAAGTTTTCCAAATGTATTGCCTTCATGCATGCCATATACTGATTGTATAGATTTATGAAGTCTTTTGCAAATTCCACCTCATCGTGATGATGGATTTCCTTGCTCTTTTGCCCATTAGACTATACATTAGGTTTCTCAATTTCAACACCATATTTCATTTTTTTCTGTTTACGTGTATGTCTCCCCCTTCAGAAAAAAGAAAATCATTTTTTAAAAAGGAAAGAAAAGAGTAACATAACAAAACCGACATTAGAAGGGTCATAAAGGGGAAGGTCCTTTTCGAGCAATTAGCTATGGAATCAACAACCTAGGGGTCATCCTGGATAATTTTCCAGCGCACTGGAGCTTGATCAAACTGCATTTGACATCCTCCTTTTTGAACAATTCACCAGTGAGGATTAGGGATTCCCTAAAGTATTCTAATGGGAAATTTCCCTTGATCAAACCCCTGTGAATATAGGTGTGACCATACCCAGGATCCTCCTAATGTAGCTCCAGCATTTCCCTGCTCGACCATACTGCCACTGAGGGGAAATTTTTCCTTTCATCACTCGATCAGCCCACGTGAAAACAGATAGCTTTGTGATGCCTGATATCTTCCTTGTACACCTGACTGTTCTCTTGGCACCCAATATAGCACTAGGATTTACTTCCTTGAAGCAACTATTGCTGCTGAGTAGAGATTCACCTGAGCATTCTACTGGGGGATTTTCCCTTTGACAACTTGAACAACCCATGTGAACACGCATATACTCTTCATGTGCCCAATGACCCTAGGGAGAATCGTTCCTTACTAAAAAGTGGAAAGTTATACTATACTTCCACTCCACCATTTCCTCTCTATGATGGGTGATGGGATCCAGTTGCATGGGCAAAATGGTGACATATTTCAGGACTGAGTTTTTAATTTTTAAGAGTACATGAAGATTATGTATATTACTTATTTCGAATGTTTCACTCCTTAACGTTTTTCTCTTGGGCCTCTATTAATCCTCATCCAAAGAGAAGAGTTTCTTCATACCAAGCCCCAATTATGGTAGTTTGTTTATTCTTTAGCTAGGTGCCATATCCCATTAAGATGTAGTAGCATTATGAAAGAAAAATACTGAATACTCTTTCATTCTAGTCTCACGTACCATAAACTTAGGATATAAAAGAGAAGAATTGGGTTAAAATATAATAATTCACATTTCACCTAAAGAAGAGAATTTGATTGGTTGGATATTATTAAAACACCTTTAACCTTAGTATTCATGAAAATCCAAACTCTTAATGTCCATTTCTCAAGGGAACTCTGTTACTATCTATAAGGATGAAGTACATTTCTGAATAAAACCTCTTTAATATCTGTGAGGAACATGGACATAGTTTGAAAGGGGAATGGTGGCCATTTCACAGATTGATTAGCTCTGGGATCTATGAGTATGCTAACTTTTGCATTGATACATAATGTATGCAATAACACTTAGTAAACCTGAGCCCAATATTATAGTTCATGATCAACCTTTGTAATATAACTCATATCTACGTGTTTGTGAGGTTCTTCTATGAATTGAATCAGAGTCGAATTTTACCAGCCAGGATATAGTATAGTATAAATTTGTTTTGAAAAAAACAGGGATTACTATAACCCTCAGCCAATTAAGCTTTTGAGGCTTGAGTGGAATGTAAGCCATGTAGTTGATTTGATGCTGTCTTGGAAACTTGGAATTAAGAGATCACCTATTTAGATAGGCTTTATACATCCATTAGCCAGGCTCTGCATAGTGAAATCAGTGATATTGCACTTCCTGAGCTCGAAACTAAGAGGCAAGATACAATTACTTTGGGCTACTTCCTTCTTCTTTATTAGTTCTTAAATTAAAATCTTGGTTTATGCGTATGAAGGCATGCACTTATCTACCATGATGAGTGTACGGATCTTTCTAAAATATATATCCCATTAGTCTTTATATGATGTAGTAATTGTAGGTACATGATGCGATTGAACATGATGTGATTTACACCAGGAGATCAATGGCTATGGACAATGTTTTTGATCCATTAAATCTTGGAGAAAACTTTCCACAAAGAGTTTTCCATGATTGGAGAGACCTTTTTATTGTTTCCATGGAAGCTTCCAAAGTTCCACAATCTGCTAAATCTGGAAAAGGAGTTGCAGGTATTGTATCTTCTTTGTTCTCAACCAGCCCTTTATAATTGAAAAACTTGATGCAGGAATTTGAGAAGCATCATTTAATTACCATTCAAATAGTTAATTTTTTGCACTTTAGAACTACATTAGATTATTGAATATGCTATTGAAAATTTACAGTACCTAAAATCTGATCATGCTCTAAATTATTTAGTTACCACAGAAACATTTGGGGTGAATCTTCACAAAATGGTATTTTCAAGGGTTTTGGATACTCTTTGGTTAATTATGATTGAGGGATTTGACAGATTCCCCAAATCTTTGAGAATTTCAAAAATTACTAATAATATTATGGTCTTATGAGATATAAACTCGTGTTATTGACCCTTTGAGTTTTTCACATTTGATCTTGATAATAAACTAGAATATTTTCTTATAAAAAGGATTCTGGAGACATTAGACTTCTGTTTATGATTTTGACAGCGGCAATTGAGGACAGTTCTATAGATTTTGGAGATTTTTTCAAGGGACAACTTCCTGGGAAGTTCTTGCAGCTGCTCGCGTGGCTAGCATTATCACGTGTTGGAACATACATACCACTTGGTGGTGTTGATAGAGCTGCTTTCCAAGGGAGTTTAGACCAAAACAGCCTCTTGGGCACTCTAGATTCTTTCTCAGGGGGTGGCATTGGTAGGCTTGGTATTTGTTCTCTTGGAATAGTGCCCTTTATCAATGCACAAATTGTATTTCAGCTTCTTGGGGTGCTATATCCAAAAATTCAAGACCTTCAAAAGAAAGAAGGAGAAGCTGGAAGAAAGAAAGTTCTGCAATGGACTCGATATGCATCAATAGGTTTTGCTATTTTCCAGGTACACAAGTTATTTCTGTGTACATACTTTGATAGAAAACAGATTAACATGGCATATGTACTTGGATGAAACGATTAAAATGTTTAGATTATATATAGGCTTTGAGTGCCCCTTTATACTTTGATAACGTTAGGATAAATAAAGAATTCTCTTCTTTAAGGATGAGTATTCAACATTATGAGGAATTAATTAATCATTGTACCTGAGCTCTTCTTGTTAGAGTTTATCAAATTGTGAAATGTTTTCTCAAGGTTCGTGAAATTTCCATTCATCTTCTTGAGGCATGTCATGGGTTTAGTGTTTCAGTGATCGGATGCCTAGAGAGATATGGTTACTTGTGCATTGGAGAAACCAGATAAAAGGAATCTGAAAGTGCAACAAACCATAAGACCCTAAAAAGAGGTGCTGAAATATAGTTACTTGTACATTGGGGAAACAAGAAAAAAGGAACCTAAAATGCAACAAATCATAAAACCCTAAAATACAAGAAAAATCAACATGGAAAACAGAACAAGAAAGAAACCATAAAAATATGACATGAATGAAACCATACAATGCAGCAGGAGAAAAACCCTTGCACATGGCAAGAAACCGTAGCATGCATCAAGAAACCCTGAAATGTAGCAATAAACTCTTAAGTGCAGCAACACAAACCGTAAAACGCAGCAAGAAACCTTAAAATGCACAGAGAGAGAGATAGAGAGAGGGAGATAGAGAGAGGTTCTGATGCTTTTCCTGATCAGGCAATTGGTCAAATTACATACATACGGCCATATGTCTATGATTTCAGTGTTGAATGGGCCCTAACTTCAGTATCCTTGCTGACACTTGGTTCTGTCATTACAACATACATTGGAGAGCAAATTTCGGAGCTGAAACTTGGAAATGGAACTTCCTTCTTAATTTTCACAAATATTGTTTCCTATTTGCCTGCTTCAATCGGCCGCACTGTCATTGAAGCCTTGAATGATGGAAATTATACTGGTTTGGGTGTCATCATCTCCTCCTTTTTCTTTCTTGTGCTGGGGATTGTATATGTGCAGGTGGTTGTTACCTTAGGGATGATAATATACATTGTATTATCAAAATTTTACTCGATGATTCATATTTTTCTTTATTCCTTAATAACAGGAAGCTGAGAGAAAAATACCAATAAACTATGCCTCGAGATACAACTTTGACAAAAGAGAAGTTGGGAAAGCAGCATATTTACCATTTAAGGTTAGTATAAGTTGAATTTCAGGACAAGTTTAGAAATTAGATTAATACTTTAAACAAGCTTTTTGCTATTGAATATGATGATTTAACTTCCCATATATAGAAAGGAATGGAAGGAAGAAATGTGAACAAATCTAAAATGTCATTACAAGCCTTGACAAAGGCTGCAACGGTTTATGTTAACTTCGCAGAAGAAAAATGACTTTCTACACTAGTGTCCTTAAATGTGTACACATTTATCTATGCATATGTTGAGGATGGAAAATGTAGAGTTAGGAAGCAAGGTGAGTTTGTGGTATTGTGATTTGTTTGTGTTTGGGCGTTTAGGCTACCTGTTTATTGTGGAGGTTGATCCAATGCATATATTGAAGATGGAAAATGTAGAGTTAGGAAGCAAAGTGAGTTTGTGGTATTGTGATTTGATAGTGTTTGGGCATTTAGGCTACCTGTTTATTGTGGAGGTTGATCTATCCACAGCTTATTGAGTAAACTTCAGGGAAAATAAGGGCATTGAAAATCTTGGGCATGGCAAGTTTATATGTGTTTCAATGTGGACAATTATATATGATTATGATCCCCATGATCTGACATTTCTTCCCTTGTTTGCCATGGAATTGGAATCCTTAGCCAAGGTGATTAGGCCAATCAGATATATACGCTTTGGGAGAAAGAGGATTAACTTCACATGATTTGGGTGGCATGGATGATTTGTTGATGTGGTAGAACAATGTGTTGAAATGCAATTATGCATCATCCATTATATATCTATTTACATATAGTCAAGTTCCTGTTACACACCCATAGTATGAGGTCCTTTTGGTATCGCCCAATGGTAGTTACAAGTAGGTTTAAGGTCTAGGTTTTAGAGAAAAAGAAAGAAAGATATATTAACGTCTTCTAAGACCAAAATTGGCCCATGAGAGAATTGGTTTACAACAAAATGGGATGTGCACCCAATCATCGAAAATAAAAATTAAATAAAATAAATCTCGGATAAAAGAGTTCTAGTATTGTACAAAACGTGTTATGGTTTAACATATTCTATAAAGGAAATGGCTTTGTGCTAGGCCTAGTTTCATTTCCATCCAAGTCTCTCGAAAAGGAGCAGGAGGTCAAAGGGTTTCGATGTGGGTGTGGGTCGGGATCCCAATGTAAAAGGTGCCCCAACCATAGCTTCTAGGCGGTGTAACTCACTTTCCCTTATCCTCTTAATTGCTTCTACACTGCAAGTTACTTTGAGACCCGGAATCCAATGGTGTTTGGTTGTTCTTTGGTTTTTTGCTTCAACAAGGGAGAGGCTGAGTGATGCAAGTGTGTCCACATTCATTATCTCCCCGATCCTGAAAATTTTTATTGGTTACATGTTAGTGAATATTAGAAAGGTTATGGTTAACATTTTGTAGCTTATTCTCTCTATGTTGTTTTAGCTCTAAGATATATCTACCTAGTTTCTTTATATTTGGGGTATCTAATAGTTTGGAGAGGGTGGGAGAGGGTCCTAATATGTCTAGGTATTTTGCCCTTATCTCGGCGTAAGTTGGACACTTGCATGTAAGGTGATATTCATCCTCTATTTGTATGTGACATAATCTACATATCCTTTTCTCTTTGCGGACTCCATTAGTACGACCATTCTCAATCTCAAGTTGGTGAGATTGCCAATGGCAGCCCTTAGTGCACTTGGTAAGAATGTATCTAAATATTTTGGTCATCTAATAAAACCTAAATTAGAGAAGTGCATGAAGTGTTCCTTATAGTGCAACATTTTAGATGGGAGCGGCACTAGTGGGTTGATCCATTTATATCGAGTGTAAATTTGACATATTTCTTGGCGTATTACTCTATTACGGTCCTCATGAGGGATTAAAGTTTTATCAGCCTCTTGGTTGTACCTAAGAGGGGGTAGATTATTAATGTCTAGTTTGTCTACAAGAAGCCAACTCACCACAATGCTATACCAAGAGCTAGTATCGCCGGACTTAAAGAGTGATCAAGATGCTCAAAAGCTTGACGAGATATTCTATCTTGTGATTGGCTATGTATCTTATGAATAAAAATAAGTTGGAAAAGTGTTTCTACTAGCATCAAGGGTAAAGTAAACTTTGCTCTAATAATGTCATGTGGCACTATCGATTTGCTTCGGAGTTATGTGATAACATCGTCACCAATGGTCTCTCTAATTGCGTCCACATGAAAGATGGTAGCACTGGCGCCCAAACCGCTGATGCATACATGAGGGACAGGGTCACTAATGAGTCGAAGAGCCACCCTTGAGTTTGTGGCTTTTGAAAGTATGCTTGGTGGCATTGCTTCTTTAAGGGTGAGAGGGATGTATATCCCTCGTTAGTCTATCTTTGGCTGCTTGTGTCATTGAAAATTTACCTGAGTGAGCATTGAAAGTGACTCCAAGATATACATATGATCCAACTACCTCAACTAGTCTATGAGAGAGGGTTAGGTGACATTTAGTCCTAACTCCAGCATATGTGTGGAAGATAAGGACATTAGTTTTCCCTACATTCACTACCAATCCTCTTTGTGTGCAAAAGTCATCTAAGGCATTAAGGTCCCTTTGTGGGTCGTGTTCAGACTCAAAAAGTAAAACTATGTCTTCTACATAAAGCAAGAGATTGACTTGCATACCTCTAAGGATTACTCCGTTGCCTCCCTTACGAGCAATAAAAACAGTGATCTCATCAATGTAGATCCCAAAAAGAATCGGTTATAGGGGGCAACCTTGTTTTACACCAATTGTGCTAGTGAAGCAATTGGATAGGCCACCTGGGCATCGTACACACCCAGAGACTTGCTCGTATAAAACATAGATGACCCAAATCATGTCATTTGGTATCTCTAGGCTTTTAAGCCTATCAAACAACCGCTCTCTAGGAACGGGGTCAAAGGCTTTGCGGAAGTCCATGAAACAACAATATAATTTCTTCTTGCAATCCTTCGTCTGATTAATTAAACATTTAAGTGTGAAGATATGGTCAATAGTAGAGAAGGCTCATTTAAGCCAGCCTGTTCAGGTGCTCGAAGATTTAATGTCTCTATATGATCATTGAGCTCTGCTATGTTTTATGCACAGGTTAATAGCTCGGGAGTTATGCCAATCATTTTCTCTACTTCAGCACTTGCTATTCCTGGTGCTTTAGCTCGTTTTACAGGGGCCGAGGTGTTGAAAAACGCTGCTATAGCACTATATCCAGGAGGTGAAGTATCAAATTCTCTTTATAGATTCGTGTTCTTTTTTTCCTCATTTTAATATAAAGCAATCTGTATGTCATCGTATGATAGAGTTCTGACTGTTACTCTCACTGAATATGCCATTTGATCTTTGTGTTTTTATTCAGGTGCATTGTACTTGCCATTCAACGTCTTCTTAATTTCTTTCTTCAATTATTTCTATACTTTTCTTCAGCTTGACCCTATAGATGTCAGTGATCAGCTGAAGCGTCAGGGTGCATCCATTCCAACAATACGTCCTGGAAAGTCAACTGCAACCTTCATCAGCAATGTAAGACTTTTTCCCCTTAGCATTTTGTAAGCATTAAGCATTTTCTAATGCATTTGTATACCATTTTCTAGGCCTTTTTCTTCTAGCAATCTTTTTACTTTAAATTAGCAGATACCTTGGGAGTTTGCTCAATATATAATAATATCAATCTGGTGTTGACAAAATATAGAGCAAAAAACTGTTATCACTCAAGAGAGGAGGTCTAGAATCCCTAATGCTAAATTGGCGGTTTGTACAGATAAATTCTAAACCCTAACCATTTCATAACTAACACCCTAAATCATAACTACTAAATCTCAACCACTGGCTGCTGAACCCAACGCCCTAACCACTAAATTCTAAGCCTAAAAGTGGGGCCCCATTAAGAAGGTAGGGAAGCTGGGATAAGGGAACATGATAAGCTTTTAAAAGCTGGTAGATCATCAAGCTCCCTGCTTCTGGAATGACAACATTTTTATGAGCAATTTTTCATACTGTAAATTCAATCGACAGTCTACAGTCTCCACAATAATAGTGGTATTGATGTTTTCGTGTCTTTTGGACATAGGTGTTGGGTCGGATTTCAGTACTTGGTTCTTTATTTCTTGGAATAATGTCTGCAGCACCTTCTGTTGTTGAAGCAGTCACACATTTAACTGCATTCCGAGGGTTTGCTGGGACCTCGATTCTAATTCTTGTTGGTTCTGCTACTGATACCGCGAGGAAAGTTCAGGCTGAAATTATTTCACAGAAATATGAAGCAATTGATTTCTATGACCTGAACGATAAAAGGCAAGAATGATGGATGGTCTAATGAAGAAATATTGTGCTTCGAGTTTAAAAGCTGAAAAACTTTATATCCCAGAAAGATGAGTCCATCTGAAAATGAAAGAAATGTGAATGATTGCAATTTGGCTACAATCACAGCCAAAGAAGCTAGCAAAACATACTTCAAAAGAGTATGTGTATAGAACTTTTACCCTAGTGCACATAATGAATGAATGATTAAAAGCACATCAGTGCTCATATTAGTGTTTATAGGGGCCCATAGGGGGATGCAAAGCTCGAAGCCTTATTGGGTGTATTTATATCCTATTTGTTTCTTAAACCAAAATAATTCCTCTGGTTCTTGAAATTTCTTATTTAGTGGTAGAATTTTCTTCTTGTTGCCTTGAAATTCCAAGATTGTGTTAAATGATGTGTATATTGTAGATTGTGAATGGTATCTATGTCAAGGGCTTGCCCCAATGCCTTGTCAAATGAGTGTGAACTAAGTCACATGGAAGCAATGGTTTAGCTAGCAATGAAATGGGCTCTAGTATATATCAAGGTGTGGGGCTTCCCAATTTGGGGAAGAATATTGTATTGTAGTTAGGTGAAACATATGTACTGTAATATGTGAAACACAAGCCTCAACATTTTTCCCATGTTATGATACTTTCACATTACAAAAAAGCCTCATTTAGAAAAGGAATTTATTGATGCATCATGAAGTTTGTTGCATCACATCTTCCAAATATTTTTTCATATCATCCACGAGAGAAAGAGATAGATCAAGAGATAGCAAGGGAGAGAGAATTAGATTTTGTCCCTTGGGAGGGGAATAAACATATACATATTAAATGTGTCACCTTCGTAAGGTGTCGGTGCCGTAGCCAAGGACTTGTTTAAAATGAGGAAAATAAGAGAGAAATGCGTGGAAATTGACAATGTATTAACAATGAGAACAAGGATTACAAGGATATGCCATAGATGGGCGTTGAACTAGAATGGTTCATTAATACTTGGATACATACTTATATAGCATAGTGTGGACACATGCATGCTCCCCACCTCGTAGGCACACATGATCGCTACTTGGCATTCATGCAAGCATGACACTTGGTGATCATGTGTTAGGCCATGCAAGATGGTGACATTTCATAATATTGTATTATATGTCGTAACGGTCTAATGAAAGTTAAGTGGTTGAGGTTATACATCTTTTTTGAAGAGGCCATGGGTTCAAATCTCTATTACGAGCTTGGAGTTTTGATATATGTTCATAATAGAAGGTGGATTACATGCTACTTTCTAGTAAACAAATTCAATGAAAAAATAATGCATGCACCTATGTTTTAAACTTTCGAAGTGTGCTTTGCATACTGCACTAAAGTTACCATGCCACTTAACAATTCTTCATCAATTTCATAAATCACGTTATATGTTAAGCATACAATAAGTCCACCAAGTCTTCATTGTATACCTTGTTGCTTTCTAAGGCTTTTACACTATGTCAATGCCTAACTTGTGCAATAATTTGGAAGAGGTGAAAAAGCTCCATGTGAGGTAATACTCATTAGGATGATAAGATGTAGCTCGATACATTGTGTCATTCTTGGCTCGTACTAGGTTCAACATTTGATGTTGATGTTTGCAATGTAAACTTCTTTTTGACTTTTTACCAACTTGTTATTTCATTCTCAACAATAAGTACATCCATTAGGTTTGCTTTAATGATCTTGTACTTCAATATATCATCTATATCCCCATCTTTTTTATGATCGCGATTGGTGACAAGATTGGCAAAACATGGATCATGCCTACATAATATTGTCAAAGCATGGACCATTCCTACACATAAGTGAACTTTACACATACCTACATAAGTGAACTATAATAAATGCCCAAATATCCAAACTGAAATTACAACTAGTTGAAAAATCTCAAATTTCAATACATGCCAACATTACTCAAGCTTTACAACCAACCAACCAACCAAATAAGACAAGAAGTCATAATCATCATTATTCTCATGCTATTTGATGGCTTGTTTTCCACCATTCACTCAACATATCATGGGCTCCAATGTTGATAATTAGGTTGGACAAACATATCCATTCAATATACCTAAGAGAAATGTTTGTTGATTCATTGATCCTTGTCATTTTTTCACATGAATACACACTTTATGAGTAAGTAATTCATTGGATTTAGCTTTTTTAAGTCATGAACATTAACATCCCATTGAAACTAATCTTAAATTGAAAGAAGGAATTGTCTAATGATCAAGTAATGCTTATGTTGGAGTAGTGGACATTGTCTTCTTGTCATTATCAATGAGATCTACCAAAAACTTCATGAAATGGTTTTTAAATCATCTTTGTGTTCTACTACAATTATGGATTACTCTCATGAGATAAGCTTGTTGGTACCTAATTCCAATATGCACAATGCGACTTAAATTTAATATGAGTAATCATATATGCTAAATGCGAAGCTAAACTTTTAAGATCATTGAATACTTTTCTAATGCGATGGAACATGACCACATTAATTGACAAACAACCCCCTTGAATGACCCCATCACAAAAGTGACCAAATATGACTATACATTTATGACAATACGTTGAAGGGTTAGGTGTTAAGTCAAGTGATTACAACATACAAAAAATGGAATGGGATGGTTGGGTTAGTGAGGAATGATGGGTTTATGGCATGTCGATATTGAACCTCTGGCATGTTGTATATCTCCAATTATATTGATGCAATTATCATTTTTAATATGAAGATTCATTCAAGACGATCCAATTGGACATTACTTGTTTCGTGCATACAAAGATGAGGGAAGCTCATTTCATGAGATCCAATGTTGATGGGGGTCTCTCTTGAATGACATCAATGTCGTCCATGATAAGATGCTTTGTTGATCAACATCATCAGTGGTGTATGATATTACTACAAATATATATTGATTTAATTGTCATTTATAATATGGAGTAGCTCATTCAAGGTCATCGAGGACAATCAAGCATGAAAACTCAACCAATTAGGTTTCTTTTAGATGGATATTGTGGAGGTTTCTTCAACAATAGTGTTGAGCATGCGTCTTCATGTGAGATTCTTTCGAAGAGGTCACGGTCTATCCATACATATACGTCTCATGAGCATATAAAAAACCATCCAATTTGGGGGCACTTGAACTCATGAACTCACCAATACATGGCTTAAACCTTAGCTAGTCATATTAATTATATATGATAGTCACTTACGATAGCCAAAACGACTAACATGTACACCAATTACTAGCGAGCATGCACTATTGTTATGTGGACCATAGATTGATGTAAGGTAGAGACCAAGGATAGGTTTCACGATACTACATAGATAGAACACTTATAAGATTGTTAAACCATCTCACTCAAACATCAAACTTTAGTGTGTAGTCTTATGCTTTGTTCTCCTTGTCAATGATAATATTTCATGTTGTTTTAGCTTCACCTCTTCACAATTTGTGTTTAGGGGTTAACAAATGTTCCTTCTTCCTCCTCTTCTTATTTTATAGTATGCAATGAAGGCATGGTAGAGGATGAATGTCACTTGCTCTTCACATGCTCGACATATAGTGCAATTCATTCAAGATATGTTGACATACTAAGAGGGAGTGATAACTTAAGTGCCTTACTTAAGACAACACCGAGAAGGTTGAGCTCATATGTGTATGCTTTATTCACACATAGAGACTTTGTGCTTCAATGTATGAATACCCCTTCTTAGGAAGGAGACATATATCAAGAACATATGTATACTTTGGTCCCATAGGTCAAAATTGGCCTCTTTATGGACGATAAAAATTCTAATTCTTATTCTTCAGATGAAGCTTGGGATTTGCATGTAGCAAGTGTACTCCAAAAAGGCACATCAATAAGGTCTACTAAACTAAGTATAACAACTAAAAGTAACTCTATTACCTTTATGATAGCAATCTTCGAGATGCCAAAAGGCATCCAAGGAACTAATGATCAACCTACCTTGCAAGTTCAAAAATACATAGTCTCCATTTCAAGGATTTGTAAACCTAGTGCATCAAGTGATTGAGGTGCATCCTAGGAATATCAAGTAGGCATAGCTCAAGTTGGAGTTTTTGTTGACAACCTATATTAACATAATTTGAATTATTTCTAAAAAAGAAGTTACCTTTACTATAATTTTTCGAAGGCTATATCAAGGAATTCCAAGCAAGTTTTGGAGATATGGATATTGTAAAATGATGATAAGTTTTCTTGAAGTCTACAAAGTGGCAATATAAACCTTTACCTCTCAAGAGACTTTATTCAGTTAATACTGAAAGGGTGACTACATGGTGATTGATTGTTCTTTGGTGTTTTCAAATGCTAGCTTGTCCATAAGCTCTCTTGATATTTATATTCACTTGGGTCCCTAAGTTCTTCCACGCTCCTCCAAAGATACTCACGTTGCACTATATCAAATTACGTTGATTTGAAGTCTATGAAGCAACAATATAATCCCTTACCTCTCAAATAACTTTGTCCAATTAATACTCAAAGGATGGCAAGGTGATCAATGGTGCTTTGGTGTTTTTGAAAACTAGCTTGTCCATAAAATCACTTTCCATTTTATATTCACTTACAAAACAAGAAGAAGAAGAAGAAGAAGTTTAAAGACAAACATAATTGTGATTTTCCTCGACAACAATGGAGCTTTTGTGTCCATTGATAAAGAACATCTTGTTTCTAGATGTGAAAGGCAAACATGTAGTTGTGAAGTACTTCTCTGACATTGGCCAACCTCTCTGTTAAGATCGCCTCTAGAAATATATCTTCTCCAAAGCTCAACATACAAATGCACGATAAAAAATGAACATACGTATGTTTGATGGACACATTGTTGTTTATAAGTTTGTGCGTAATCTCCATTTGGAAAAGGGGGAAGGGTTTGAATCTTGGATGGTGCATAAAGACACTACCCTTTTTGCATTTTGATAAAAAGATTGTAGGTGAGCATTTAATACGTGTTGTGTTGCCAATGGCACATGATACATGTGTTGCTAGGTTTCCAAGAATTTGGATCCCTCGAAGTTGAAGCTTTCTCGAACGAAGGCTTTCTTCTAAACCACGATTCGCCGAAGCAAGAGATTCCCCAAAAGAGATCATTCCCAAAAAGGGGATTACATGAGGGCTACCCACAAATGGTTTGAGGTCTTCTCTCATGCCATTGTGTCCTCCCTAATTCAAGTCCATCGTGGTCTCACTCAAGTAGACATGCACGTGCACATTTATGCCCTCCCTTTTTTGGGTCGGGTCTCAACTACACAATGTCAACGTCATCTTTAAATTGATGCAATGCATTACCAATTCTTGATGGTTGACAGATATCTATTCCTTTGAATTTCATTATAGATCTCCTACTTCCAAACTTTTTGATTCCATTCTCATTATGGTGGATCAACTTACTACGACGATGCATTTCCTTCTATCTCTAAGATGAAACATTACGTCTAGTTATATGAAAGGTATTTAAGCATCCTATTTTCCAAACAATACTATTGGTGATGTTGGACAATTGTTCATCTCATAGTTTTGGAAACATTTGTTCATGTGACCCAGAATTCCTTGTAAGCTCTTTTCGAGTTATCATTCACATAGTGATGCCCAAAATGATGTATTTATCAAATTTTGGAGCAGTATCTTTGTTGTTTCGTTAACTACCAAGAGGACAATAGGGTCAACTTCCAATAATTCAATGCATTCTTCCATGTAGGGCAATTCATTATTTAGAAATACCAGGCATCACCCTTGTTGGTATATGTCAGAACACCTTGAAGTCTCTCTGAGTACTATCTATGAAAATTGTATAACTCAACTCTAAGAGATTAAGCCCAAACATTCTCAGTAGTTAGGAGATGCCTAAATGGATCATCATCAACTTGAACCTAATTAGAGAGACCAAAATTTCAAGTTGCAGATCTCATATTATTATTGTGGCTTAATCATAAGAATTATAGACCATTAAATGAGTCAAACTATCAATGTCCCTTTTTATCCGAATTTCCCTTCACATATGTGTCTCCCCACCCACTGGTCCACATCTCACAAGTGGCATGTTGTGCGTCTAGTTCCATTTTAGATCAGAGTTGTTACACCTCCATTTCCAACAAAGCTTGTGGATGAACCATAGTATGGGATTGATGGGATTTTGGACTTACATTCCCTCTCATCAATTGTTCTATCAGTCCATGAAATATCACGAGAAAGACATAGAAGTCTACTTATCATAGAGGAGAGACGAAACGCTCTATCCAAAGAACTACCATATACATGTTGATTAGGAAAGTATGATAAGAGCAGACCCTCAACTCGTAGTATATTTTTGTGAACATCAAAACTATACCCCAATTCATCAATCTTCAAAGATACCACGAGATGTTTTTTTCTTAGGGCCTAGACATTAAGAACATGACAATTAAAGAGGTGACGAATGCATGAGAGTTGTTTGGGATTAAGACCTAATTATAGCAAACTAATTATAATTCTAAAGAAATGAGTGGCGTAGGTGATGTGCAACGGAGATGAACTATGTGTGTGCAAGTATACGTGAGACAGGCATAGAGAGAGAAAGAGCTTAGAACAAGAAGTTATATTAGTGAAAAATAAAATTACATCCAACAGTAACTAAGTTACAAAAGGTTGGTTTAAATACCAACTAGTCTAGGGCAACTACCCTTTCTGTTATTTACAAAACTAGCCTAGTGTTTCCATTGGCTAGTGTGAAAACCATTTTATTGGGGAAGTTGAGTTCGATTCTCAACACGCCCCTTCGAACACAACTTCCGGATGCCAAAAAATTTGTTCGGTTCGGTCTTCGAAATACCTTGATTCGACTGAATCGGCTTCGACTTTCGAGTTACTCCTATTCTGTTGTTCAAATGAATTCGGCTTTCTACTCTATTGTGAGGATAGTCAGCCAGAACGGTTTCGACTGTTCGATTGCTTCATGCTCCTTGTTCGGCTCGATTGTCATCATCATACTTTGACTTCCCTAGTCGACTTTGATCAATTGATCGACTGCTATCATCATACTTCAACTTCCCTGGTCACCTTCGATCGATTGATCGATTGCTATTCTATACTCCCCCCTCAAGTTCGGCAAGACGTGTATCGTGAGACCAAGGTCCGATGTAAATTGCCCTAGCTTGTTGACTCCTAAGGCCTTGGTGAAGATGTCGCCAACTCAAATGTTCGTGTTGATGTGTTGTAGGTTGACATCTTCGACCTGAACGTGTTCTCGGATGAAGTGATAGTGTACTTCAATGTGTTTAGTCTACGCGTGGAACACCGGGTTCTGAGCCAGATGAATACTACTCATGTTGTCGCAGTACAAGAGAATTGGATCCTTGACGGGAGTGTCCAAATCCTTCAGTATACACTTTAGCCAAACGACTTCGCATACGACGACGTCTGTGCCCTTGTATTCGGCCTCTTTGCTCAACAATGTGATTGTCAACTACTTTTTGCGACTCCAAGAGATGGCTCCGCTGCCAAATGAGAAGACGAATCTAGACATTGATCATCTATCGGCCTTATAGCCGGCCAAGTCTGCCTCTATGTACCCTTCAAGACAAATGATCGTATCTAACTTATATATGATGCCATAATTGATCGTCCCACAGACGTACTTGAGTACTCTCGTAAAACAATCTAGATGTATATCCTGAGGTTTCTACATGAATTGGCTAAGTAGACCGACTGAATAGCTGAGGTCAGGCCGTTTGATGATTAGGTAGATTAAGTTGTCGATACTGAGTCGGATCACACTCTTTTGTCCCTAAGTTGGCATCGAGCTTAAGGTTGCGATCGAGTGGGGTTGACACAAGTTTGCACTCAGTCATTCTGAACTTGTGGAGTAAGTTGAGAATGTAGTGTCGTTGGGAGATCATTATCCCAACTGGTGTCTGAATTACTTCAATACCGAGGAAGTAATCGAGCTCGTGCATATGTTTCATTTCAAATCTACCGAATAGGAACAATTTCACCTTATTAATGTTGGCTAGATTATTTCCTCCGATGACCAGATCATCCACGTACAAGATGATCACAATCGGGTTGTCCGACTTGTTTTTTATGTATAGGGATTTGTCTGATTTTGACATTCGAAAGCCGATTTGGTGAAGATATTGGGTGATCTTCGAATGCCAAGCACGCGGTGCTTGCTTGAGTCCATATAGCGGCTTCTTGAGTCGGCAGACTGCTGTCGGGTGTTTGGGCAATTCAAAACCAGGTGATTGAATCATGAAAACCTCCTCTTCTAATTCAGCTTGGAGGAAGGCAATCTTTACATCCATTTGGTGGAGATGCCACCCTTTTGTAGCTGCGAGAGCAATGACTGTCTGAACAATCGTCATCATTGCCATCGGGGCAAACGTCTCCTCATAATCGACTCTGTGTGTTTGAGCATATCCCTTGGCTACGAGTCGTGCCATGTAGCAATCGACCGAGTCATCAGTATTATACTTTACATTGAAGATGATTGCTTTCTTGTGTGGAGAATGGGGGAAGAGATCCCATGTATCGGTCTTGCATAGAGCGTGCATTTCTTCGTTCATAACCTCGATCCATCGTGGATCCTTGGCTGCCTCGGAAAAGGTTTCCAGTTCGCAGACTATCGCCACCTTAATCATCAAGGCATAATGATATGCCATATATTCATCATAGCTGAATCGGTTGACTGGGTTTTTCTCTCGGGTGGAGCGACGAAGCTTCTCATTTGCAAAGACTATGGTTTTCTTTGCTCCATTCATCCGGATGATTGGGATATCAAGGCATTCAAACTCACTATCAATGGAGTGAGTTAATTCGTTGTCAATTGGATCGTCGTATTTAGGCATTTTGTCCTTCCCTTTGTCCAGCTTCGAACTCAGTCGAGATGTGCTTTGATCGCTCAGGGGCTCTTGTGGTCCACTCAACCTTGTCATAATCGGACTTTCTTCGAACATGTGCCTCAATCGATCTTCGTCTTCTATCCCTTATTTGGCCAATTCCAGGTCGATTGGGGTCGGCATCGGAGTCATCTCTGGTTCGTACAGGAATGCCGACTTGTTGAATCGGATTGTAACATTTGTACCCCTTTTGTTCGAGTGAGTACCCTACGAGGATGCATTTCTCCAACTTTGGATCAAGCTTTTGTCGCTTCTTATCCGGAATATGTATATAGGCGATTGAGCAAAATATCCGGACGTGGGATAAATCCGACTTCTTTCTGAATAACTTCTCATGAGGGGTTACGTCGTGTACCCCAGATGTTGTACACCGTTGTGTTAGCCGCTTCAACCCAGTACAATTTTGGCAGGTTCTTCTCATTCATCATTGTCCTTGCCACCTCTAATATGTGCCAATTCTTGCGTTTGGCTACACCGTTTTGTTGATGTGTGTGTCAGCATGATAATTCTCGGCGAATTCCTTCCTTTCGGAGATACATTGTAAATTCATCCGAGAAATACTCCTTTCCTCCATCCGATCGAAGGCATTGAACATGCCCACTTGTGACTTTTTCAACTTCACTTTGTTCTTTTGCCGCATAGGATAAATCTAGGTATGCCTGGAGAAGTCGTCGATAAACGTGACATAATATCGACAACCATTCAATGTTGTTTCTTGACTGGTCCCCATACATCTGAATGTACTACATCTAGGATCCCTTTGCTCACGTTCCTCGCTTTCGGGAACGGTTGTCGATGTTATTTGCCGAACTCAAAGGATTCACATACACCTACCAACTCCTTTTCAGTAAAAGTCAGGAGTCCGATGATGACTCCTTTCGACTGCATTCCTTTGAGCTTCTGAAGATTGATGTGGCCAATTCGTTTGTGCCACAATTTCAAGTCGATTTCGACTTTGAGGACTTTTTCGAACATGACCGATTTCACCTCGTTCGATTCGAGGATGAACATTCGGCCTTCTCTTCGACCGTGAGCTACTAGTCGGCCTTCTTTTTCAATAAAGCACCCGTCATTATTGAATTGTACTTGCATGCCTTGTTTGACAATCTGGCCGACTGAGACCAGGTTTTTCGTGATGGTTGGGACATGCAAAACATTCTTGAGGTAGGTTTGGTTGCCGTCGTTTTCGAATTAAACATTTCCGATATGCCGAATCGGGTGAGTTATGTCATCTCCGATTTCAACATAGTCGGGTCGATTGGGCTTTCCCAACTCTCGGAACCAATCTTCGTGAGACGTCATGTGATTGGATGCACCAGAGTCTACAAACCATACATTGTCTGAGGAAGAGGTGTTGGTTGGGCGTTGTGTTGACATTGAATGTGTTTTATGCCTCATTACGAACATTCCGCCATGGTCATCATAGTCAGAATTCGTGACATAGTTTGTGAGTTGTCGGCTAGTCGAAGCCGACTCTCATTTCTTCTTTTGGCACTCCTCTTCGTAGTGACTGAGTTTTCCACATTACCTGCATTTGATTGGGTTGTTTTGGTGGCTCGGTCTGCCAGGATGGCTCCCTCTTTTGCCGAACTCCCTAGGAGTGTTTCTAGCCTCTTGCCAATGATGGGAATTGTGTTCTGTCGGTCTCCGTTTCCTCGACCAAATCCTCTTCCATCATCCAACTGGGAGTTGAGCACCTGACCATCGGGTGCATTGCTCCTTTGTCAGGCATGATTTTCTTCAAACAACAATATCGATTGAAGGGCAAAAAAGGAGGGAGGATTCTTCCTTGCAAGAAAGGTCGATCTGATCGTGCCAAATCGTGGTGCTAGGCCGCCGAGGCATATTTGCACCATTTCATCATCGTCGATTATGACATTGATTGACCTAAGGGCATCACACAGCTCCTTGATCTTCAATGTATAGCTGGTGATTGACATGTTCCTCTGTTGCATGTTATTCAACTCCTGTCAGAGTTGAAGCTTACGTGCAGTTGTGTTGGCTATGAAGATTTTCTTGAGGTTGGCCCAAGCTTCCTTTGACGTTTTCGCCTCTCGAATATAGCCGAGCATATGATCATGAACACATATTGTCCAACAAGGTATTGATGCATCTTGTATTCCCAAGATGCAAAGTTTGTCCTATCGAGCTTCTCTGTAGGAAGAGCGCTTCCCATCTGAGTATTCATGATGTCGATTTCTTCTCTGTTGTTGAGCCAGTCTTGTTGATCGTCGGTGTGTAGCACAACACAGTTGAATAAACTCGATCAGAAAACCACACACTCTGATACCATGTAAAGAAATAAGAGGCATAGGTGATATTGTGCAGCAGAGATGAACTATGTATGTGCAAGTGTAAGTGAGACAAGCAGAGAGAGAGAAAGAGCTTGCAAGAAGCTATATTAGTGAAAAATAAAAATATATCCAATAGTAACTGTAAAAGATTATGTGCGGAAGCAATAGAAAATGAACACAGAAAACACGCAGGTTTAATGGCAAGCTTTACAGTACGCGAGAGAGATAGAGAAAGAGCAGAACAACTTAATTCTATTACGAAACAATAATAGTTCTCTGTACATGAAACGTGCTCAACAACACTATTTATACAAGTCCTGAGAGGACTGACAGAAGTACCGCGTACCTCAATGCTCTCTCGAGCATCTGGCACTAACTACGAGACTATTAACTCCCTAGTAGTCTAGTTGCTACTAGGCTTCCGGTTACTGATGGATCCAACTAACCAGCCCCCCAGCTCACTAGGTCACTTGCTCACTGGGTCACCGATCCGGCTCATCCTTCCGGATGCCGATCCGGTTCAGGCTTATTCAGCCGATCTGGATCCGGTTGAGCTTGCCGCTCAACACTCCCCCTCAAGCTCAATTTGAGGTCGGATCGTAGTGTTAGTCTCTATGGTAGCCGGTCCTTCCACCTGGCTCCTTCTGGCGTCACTCCACCTCGCTTGCACTCCTCGTTCGTTCCGGTCCCGTTTGCCGCGACCCTTCTATTCCTGCGCACCTCGACTTCCTTGGTCGGCTTGTCTGCTCAACATGCCCAATTCAGCTCCCTCGCTGTTGTGACTTCGGCTTTTGCCGATTCGCCAATCCCTTCATGTTGGCGTCGACTTTTGCTGCCTTCTCGTCCTCTTGGCCTTGAATTGATCCGGTTCTTCTTAATCCTTCTGTAGAACCGAATCGGTTGTCTCCGATTCGTTCCAGCTCTTGTCTAAATCGGTTGCTCCCAATTCGTCTTCCGGTTCCAGGCCCTTCACCACATCGGACCATGTCCGGGTCTTGGCCTTCTTCTTCCGGTCGACTCTGTCCTTCTTGACTCTACCTCCGCTGCTGCTTGTTCCGACTTGTTCAGATGTGTCAACTTCCTTTGTCGACTTGGCTCCTTTCTTCTTCTTGTCTCTCCCCTTGTCGGTTCTTCCCTCACTGGCGCAATCGGCAGTCTCTTTGCCTTTGCCCGTTCCAGTGGTGTCTTTGCCCATTCTCGAGATGTTGAACACCAACCATTTCGGTGAAGTGCTGCAACTTGTCTGATCCGAGCGGTTTGGTGAAGATGTCGGCAACTTGCCGATCCGTATGAACATACCGAAGTTCGACTTCACCGCTCAGGACACGCTCACGCACGAGTGGTAGTGCACTTCGATATGCTTTGTGCGAGCATGGAATACAGGGTTCTTGGCGAGCTGCATGCTGCTTATGTTATTGCAGTAGATCAGGATCGGGGTCAGCACCTCGATTCGCAAGTCTTGCAGCAGTTGCAGAAGCCAAATGGCTTCACATGTGGCAACGGTAGCACCCCGGTATTCAGCCTTAGTGCTCGTGAGAGCCACTGTTGGCTACTTTTTGCTGCTCCACGCAATAGTCGCGCTACCAAGGGAAAACATATAGTTGGAAGTTGAACGACGATCTGATGCAACACTGGCCCAGTTGGCATCCGTGTAACTGACTAGCTCTTCGGTCATACCTCATCGGTATAACAGTCCCCGGTCCTTCGTGCCGCTCACATACCGCAGTATTCGATGCGCGCACTGAAGATGTTCTACGGTCGGCTTCTGCATGAATTGGCTAATCACACTGACCGGATAGTTGATGTCGGGTCGGGTGATGGTCAAATATATAAGGCTTCCGACAATTTGTCGAAACCGTTTCTCATCGCAGGCCGGTCCGGAGTTGGGACAGAGCTTCTGGTTCCGGTCCAGGGGTGTAGAAATAGGGCGGCATTCCGTCATGCCAAACTTGTACAACATATTCAACACATAGTGTCTCTGTGAGACCGATATGCCGCCAGGGGTTCGGATCACCTCGATCCCAAGGAAGTAGTGAAGCTCCCCCAAGTCCTTCATCTCAAATGTGTCCGACAGCTGGGACTTAACTCGACTGATTTCATCGAGTCCGGGTCCGGTGATGACTAGATCATCAACATACAACAAGATGCATACCAGACCGTCCGAACCTTGCCAGATGAACAACGAAGAGTCAGACTTGGAGGCCGAAAACCCCATCTTACGCAACCGGTGCGTGATCTTCGCATTCCAAGCTCGGGGGGTTTGCTTTAGGCCATAAAGTGACTTCTTATGCCGGCATACCGCCGACTTTTTCATCCCCAACTGGAAACTAGGGGGTTGGGTCATAAAGACCTCTTCTTCAAGATCGTCGTGAAGAAATGCATTCTTCACGTCCATTTGGTGAAGATGCCACCCCCTTGTCGCAGCAACCGCTAGCACCACACGAACCGTCCTCATCTTCGCTACCGGAGCGAAGGTCTCATCGTAGTCAATTCCATGGGTCTGCGCGTATCCCTTTGCCACTAACTGGGCCTTGTACCGGTTAACTAAACCGTCGGCGTTGTACTTTACCTTGTACACCCACTGCATTCAATCAGTTTACAGTGACGGGGAGGGTCAACCAGGTCCCATGTATCGTTGGCATCAAGTGCCCGCATCTCTTCCTCCATAGCGGCACGCCAATTTGTGTCCCTTGCCGCTTCTGCGTAGCTCTCCGGCTCACGCACTTCCGCCACCTTGGTCTTGTACGCATAGTAATGCGCCATGTACTCATTGTATCCGTACCGCTTAACAGGTTCCTTCTGGCAGGTTGATCGGCGTAACCCACCGTTACCCAGTTTGAGGTTCTTCTTGGCCGGTTCGGTCTTTGTTGCCGAAGATCCGCCTTCTTTCATACCAGAGTCGGATCCGCTCCGATCCGACTCATCATTACCGGTTTCATAATCCTGCATCTTCTTCTTCCCCTTTTGTTTGTGCGTGAACCGTCTCCTCAATTCCTTGCGCGGGGAGAGCACGACAGAGTCTTCACTACTCGCCGGTTCCTCATCCGATTGGTCATCTCGACTCAGCCGCTCATTCGATCCACTTAACCGAAATGATATCAGACTCTCTTTTAGAGTGCCGACATCCTCATCTTCTAACTAGACCGGTTCAAGCTCACTAGCCTCATCCTCCGGTATCGGGTCGGGGTCGGAAGTCAGAGCCAGTAAGGCATACCATGATGCCGTCTCATCAAACTCAACATCCTAGCTAACTCAGACCTACCCCTTTTGCTCATGCGAGTAACCGACTAGGATGTATTTCTCCGACTTTGCATCCAACTTCCTCCGCTTCTCATGCGGTACATGCACATATGCAATGCTATCGAATATCCAAAGGTGTCGCAAATTCGGCTTGCGCCCGAAATATAGCTCATGCGCGGACACCTTGTCACCGATCTGGTTTTGGAAGTAGATGTCTGTCCGAACCGCCTCCGCCTAGTAGAAATGGGGTATGCTCTTCTCCTCCAGCATCGCCCTTGACGTGTTGATAAGCGACCAGTTCTTCCTCTCGGCTACACTGTTTTGTTCTGGTGTGTATCTACAGCTGAACTCTCGCCGAATTCCTGTTTGCTACAGATAACTATTGAATTGGCCGGAAAAATATTCTTTTCCGCCATCCGACCGCATGCACTTGATCTTCCTCTCTGATTCCCGCTCCACCATGCTCTGGAGGTTCCGGAAACAGTCGAAGACTTCGCTCTTCCGCTCAATGAGGTAGATCCATGTGTGCCGGCTATAGTCATCGATGAAGGAGACAAAATATCGACTCCCGCCAAGACTCGCATTTTGTGCCGGTTCCCATACATCCAAATGAATAAGGTCGAGCTTGTTACGGCTACAATTTCGTTCGGTAGGGAATGGAAGTCAGTGTTGCTTCCCGAGTTGGCAGGCTTCACATATTTGGGCCTTCCGGCCACTAAACTTCGGCAAACTGAAAACAACTTGTTTCGTTTGCAGGTCTTGAAGCCTCCGATAATTGACGTGGCCGATCCGCTTGTGCCACAAGTCGATGTCCGATTCGACCTTCTGTGCTTTGGCGAACAAAGCAGTGCCGACGTCATTGGTGTTGAGGATGAACATCCTCCCATCTCTGCGCCCTTGCGCAATGATTTGGCCCTCTTCCTCGATGAAGCACCCGAGGTGCGTAAACCGCACCTACATCCCCTAGTCAACGATCTGACAGATTGACACCAGGTTCTTCATGATAGTCGGAATGTGTAATACGTTCATCAGCTTCCCCCTCTGTCCGACGTGGCTCAAAGGGACTTCTCCGACATGCACGATTGGGTGAGGAGTGTCGTCTCCAGTTTCGACAACTCCCGGTTGTTCCGGTTTCTCCAAGAAGGAGAACCACTCTTTGTGGCTTGTCATGTGATTCGACGCACCGGAATCAATATACCATACTTCCTCTGATTTGGAAGTGGTCTTCTTCATCGAATTTGCCTCGTGCTTCATCACGAAGGCTGGCCCCTTACCGGTCTTCCTAGTTCCGGATCCTTTCGATCCTTGCGCGTAGTGCGAGCTTTGCCGGTTTTCCCGACCGATTTTGTCAGATTCAGATCTGTCCGAATCGGCACACTTCTTCTAGCACTCGCTTTCTCGGTGGCCCTTTTTACCACAATACCAGCATTCCGTGGCGGATTTATCTTGCCGACCTCCGGTGCCACCTTGACTCCCCCTGCTTGTGGAAGTCCCAGAACTATTGTCAGCACGTTCTCTGTGCCTTCTTTCCGGCTCTTGTCGGCCGCCTCCAGTGCGTGCCGACCCACCTCCGGCTGTCTAATTGAGTGGTCCTAGACCCACTCATGTGGTTTTCTTCGACCATCAACATCGATTGCAAGCCGAAGAAGGTCGGTGGTTTCTCTCGGGTGTAGATCCCTGTCCGGATTGGCCCGTACCTTTGCGCTAGACCACCAAGGCGAATTTGTACCATTTCGTCTTCGTCCACCGTCACGTTGATGGACCCGAGCGCGTCGCAAATCTCCTTTATTTTGGTGGTGTAGTCCGTAACTGACATATCTCTTTGTCGGATGTTGTTCAACTCTTACCGGAGCTGCAACTTACGGGTTGTGGTACTTGTGGCGAAAAGCTTATGCAGATTTTCCCAGGCCTCCTTTGGCGTCTTTGCATCCCTGATGTAGCCGAGCATCTGGTCGTGCACACAGGACGCGAGGTAGTATAATACTCAGCTCGCTCCTTGCTCCCATACCGGGAAGTCCTTGTGTCCAGGCTCTGGTGCTACCTCATTCGTTCCTTCCACGAAACCCCAATACCCATGTCCTAGTAGGTACTGGTGCATTTTGTATGACCAGGACGCGTAGTTGCTCCAGTCGAGCTTCTCTGTAGGAAGTGAACTCGCCATACCTCTTTCCATTTTATTTTTTTTCGTCTATTGTTCTATTCTCACAACCTGTAGGGTTTTTCTTGCGAAAGCAAATGTCAGCTGCAGAGGTCTTCAACCCTCGCGCTTTGATACCGTGTAAAAGATTATGTGCGGAATCAATAGAAAACGAACACAAAAAACACGTAGGTTTAATGGAAAGTTTTACAGTACGCGAGAGAGACAGAGAAAGAGCAGAACAACTTAATTCTATTAGAAAACAATAATAGTTCTCTATACATGAAACGTGCTCAACAACACTATTTATACGAGTCCTGAGAGGATTGACAGAAGTACCGCGTACTTCAATGCTCACTCGAGCGTCTGGCACTGACTACGAGACTATTAACTCCCTAGTAGTCTAGTTGCTACTAGGCTTCCGGTTACTGATGGATCCAACTAACCGGCTCCCCAGCTCACCGGCTCACTTGCTCACCGGGTCACCGATCCGGTTCAAGCTTATTCAGCCGATCCGGATTTGGTTGTGCTTGCTGCTCAACAGTAACTAAGTTACAAAAGGTTGGTTTAAATACTAACTAGCCTAGGGCAACTACCCTTTATGTTATTTACAAAACAAGCCTAGTGTGTCCATTGGCTAGTGTGAAAACCATTTTATTGGGGGAGTTGAGTTCGATTCTCAACAAAAATTTACAATGCAAAACCTAATAAAATAAAAACCTATTAATCATTGTCAAACTCTGGAGAGACCACAATATGTTTTTTCCTTATGCCTAGACATTAAGAACACGGAGAATTGAAGTAGTCACAAATGCAAGCATCATGAGAGTTGTTTTGGATTAAGACCTAATTATATCAAACTAATTATAATTTACGATGCAAAATCCAATCAAATCAACAACACTTTAATCGTTGTCAAACTCTTAGGCCTAGACATTGAGAACACGGGCAATTAAAGTAGCGACAAATGCATGAGAGCCATTTTGGATTAAAACCTAATTATATCAAACTACTTATAATAAATACGATGCAAAACCTAATCAGATTGAAACCCATTAATCATGAGGCAACCGAATGATGCAACCTTTATGATGTCGTGGTAATAGTCTCAATGGAGCCTGGGGTCAAGGCAATTAAAGTAGTGACAAATGCATGAGAGCCATTTTGGATTAAGACCTAATTATATCAAACTACTTATAATTTACGATGCAAAGCCTAATCAGATCGAAACCCATTAATCGTGACGCAACTAAATGATGCAACCTTAATGATGTCATGGTAATATTATCAATGGGGCCTGGGGCCGAGGGTTAGTGTTAGGTTAGGGTGTAGGTTTGGATTAAGGCCTAATTAGATCAAACTAATCATAATTATAGTGTAGTGTTTGGATCATAATTAGATCGTGGCGCAACGTAATGATGCAACCTTAATGAAGTCGCGGTAGTAGTATCAACTGGGCCTGGGGCCGAGTGTTAGGGTTAGGGTTAGGGTTAGGGTTTAGGGTTAGGTTTAGGTTTTATTATGAGAAATGGGGAGGGTATAAGGGAATGGTGTCGGAGTAGATTTAAGGCTTTTAATGTCTCTCTCTCTCTCTCTGTTCTTAATTCATCTCCCTCTCTATCTATCTCGCCACGTTTCCATCTTCCTTCTTCTTTTTCTTCTTCTTCTTCTTCTTCTTCTTCTTCAGATCATTCTGATTCTCCAATCTTTCCTGCTTCCTCCTTCTCCGTTTCTTCTTTTATCATTTGTCATCATCATCACCATCATCATCATCATCATCATCTTCTTCTTCTTCTGATCATCCTGATTCTGTAACACCTTCTTCCCCCTCCGTTCATTCCCTCCGTTCATTCCCCCCATTCTTACTTCTTCTTCCTCAGACCATCCTAATACTGCAACTTGTTTCTTTTTCTTCTTCTTATTCGTTCGTCTTCATCTTTAGGTCATTCTAATTCTGCAACATTATCTTTTTATTCAGTTCATCCCGATTCGGCAAGCTTTTCTTCTTCTTCTTCTGTTCGTTCCATTTCTTCGCCTTTTTTTTTTATCTTCCTCCTCTTTGTCAGCATTTTCATCTTCCATTTTCTTGTGAAGCAAAAGCACCGCCAATGGATTCTTTGAGCATATAACCAGTGTGTGTATACTCCAGCTAAAATGGCCAGCTCCGCCTCACCTAGAGGATTGGCTCAACAGGTTTGTGAATCAAATTTATATTTCCATCTTCTTTCTCTAATTTATATATTTATAATCGCACGTATATTCTGGCAATTTTCTATTTGCCAAACATTTGAATTTCCTTGCAGCACCTTGATTTTCCTTCTAAAGTCCCAGTTTACTTTACTTGTAGAAGTCTTGATTCGGTTGAGTTCTACATGCTTAATTATTCTTATAAAGTCTCAATTATCAGGCTTAATATGTTTGATCTTTTTTGTTGTAAACACTCGATTTTTTCGATTATATGCTTCATTTTGTGTTGAAAAGGTTTGACTCTCTCTTGGAAAACTTTCATTTCCATTGTAATGGATCATTGCTTAAAATATCTGTGTATTAATACATAAGGATTCCTTCTAAAAACTCTTGATTTCTCTCATAAACATGCATTACTTTTCCTCTAAAGGCTTGATTTATATACTCTGAATTTCATGTTAAGGTTTAATTTTCCTTTTAGTAAAGGGTTATTATCTCTGTAAAGGTCTGGTTTCATTGATCAATATGCTTAACTTTACCTGTAACGATTTGATTTTCCTTATAAAGGTTTGATTTTCCATGTAAAGGTTTGTTCTCTTTTATGGATCTATAGTGGAACAGATCTTTTTCTTATTCATGTTCATTTGTTGTAGCCTTCCCTGGAAACTGGTGGAGAAGAGAAGGATCAGAGAATTGGTCAAAAAGAATTGGTTAAAATATCTGTGTATTAATGCATAAGGATTCCCTTTAAAAACTCTTGATTTCTCTCATAAACATGCATTACTTTTCCTCTAAAGGCGATTTATATGCTCAGAATTTCATGTTAAGGTTTAATTTTCCTTTTAGTAAAGGGTTAATATCTCTGTAAAGGCTTGGTTTCATTGATCAATATGCTTAACTTTACCTGTAACGATTTGATTTTCCTTATAAAGGTTTGATTTTCACGTAAAGGTTTGTTCTCTTTGATGGATCTATAATGGAGCAGATCTTTTTCTTATTCATGTTCATTTATTGTAGCCTTCCCTGAAAACTGGTGGAGAAGAGAAGGATCAGAGAATTGGTCAAAAAGGATGGGGACATCTAAGTTCATCTCTCCAATCTGAAAACGTTCAGCAAGAATTTGCTCAAGAAACGGCTCATCTATCAGCAGATGACCATCTTGTAGAGTTCTCTGAAGCATTGAGAAGTTAGTATCCTATCGTTGTGAATTTCAATTGTTTACATTACAGTAGGTTCCTAATGCAGTTTGAATATTCATCCTCAAATTCAGTCTTTAATCTAGTTGAATTTTGATCCTTAAATTTAATGCTGGTTAAATTCCACATTTAAAACAGTTTTTTATCAGGTTAAATTTGCTGCCTTAAATTCTGATTAAACCCTTAACCCTAAACCAAATTTCTATATGTGGTTAAATTAGCGTTTCTAAATTTAGCAAATTTGCTTTCTTAAATTCAATTCGTAAATTTTGTAAAATTTGCATCCTTATATTGAGTTCGTCATGCTCTGCCACTTGGGTTGGATCTGACAAGAGCATGGTGCTGATTGAAGGTTGCAAGACACACATGTAATAGCAAGAAGACTTCCTAGAGTGGGAATACTCTTCTTGGTTGTACAAGAAAGACCAAGAGCCTGTGGTAGCTCCACAAGATGATGCAAAAAGAGACCCTCAATAGATTTGCACCTAGTTGGGTATCACATTACAGAACATTTTGTGATGACATTTGGAGGTTTGTAAACATGGGAAACATTGTGCTATTTGGCGACTTTAATGCATGCACATGTGAAGAAAAAACAATACTCTGAGGTCATGTATGTGGAGATTGCTGCAGAGGAATTTGGCATGCAATGATCAGCACAAGGCAAAAGAGAGTTAGCAGAGTATGTTAGACACTTCCTTGCCCTTGGAAGTAAGAATGGATTTCAAGTTTACCATAGATGCTCATGATAGGCAGGTTTTAGGAGATGCATTGATATGTTGGAATCCTGACGGTGAAGAATGTATGATAGATTACTTGATGGGATCCCCATCATTAAGACCAGAAATTAAAGAATGTGTCAGCACTTGGAGACGAATTGGTTTGGCTGCAAATGATGCATATTTGTAATTTATTGTGGAAGCATGACAATATGAAAATGTGGATACCAAGAACATGACCAGATATGAGTATGCTTATGAATGTCACGAAACGATTGCAAATAGATATTGAGATAATTTTACACTATTTGATGGTTTATTCTCAACGTGAGGATATATTTACTTGTATGCTTATGAATGTCATGAAAGGCCTGCAAATAGATATTGCATACTTCTAGCAATTATGTCTTCATCATCAGTTTTTTATCACCAATATGGGCATGACCCCACATAATACTTGATACAACGTAACTCAAAGAAAGATGCACATGCCTGCAATGTGAAGTTATACTGGGTATATGTACAAATCTCTCCCAACCTCTCCATGCCATCTGAAAGGTTCACCAAACTTGGTCTTGGACCATTTCTCTTTTTCGCCCACATGCTCTCTTGGGTATTTGCGTAATTCCTTGTGCTAGTTTTCTTTTGTTTTTGTTGATTCCTTACATCTTCACCATGTATTGCAATGGGCAAAGCCTTTGGTATCCCATTCTCAGTTCGTAATCTGGTTGATTTTGTATGCTTAAATTTGTTTCTTTATCTTGAAATGCTCATTTACATTAAATTCTTGACTGTTGTCGAGTTTGTATTGTGACTCTCAATTGTGTTGAACTGCACCTTTAGATTCTGTGTTCTGATCTGGTTAAATTTGTACCAATTCAGCTTCTAAAATAGTTTAATTTGCATGCATAAATGCGGTTAATTTAGTTTAACATTCGTATGTATTGCAGGTGTAGAAAAGGCTTTGAGGATTGTTGCTGAGGGGAAGGCAAAAGCATTGGAAGAAGCTGCTGAGTGGAAGCGCAAGTATGAACTCGAATGCTCACGGAATAAGACAACCGAAGGTATTTCCAATTGTAGGTGTTAACCGCATTCCTTGATCCCATGTACATAGGGTCTTGTGGAAATGTGAGAGTTAACTCCATTGTACACCTCCATGACTGTAGCCCATGGTACAGTATGCATTGGATGCATCATTAAAACGTACTCTTAGTCTTTACTCCAATTTCTACAATGTCTGCATTAAATGGGTTTATTGTAATAACTTATGTAATTGAAGTAAGGGTCATTTATTATACTTCTATGTCTGCAATAAATGTGATGGGTGCATTTACTTCAATAGGTGGAGTGATGGTTGGTTGATATTATTCCTACATTAATTGGTAGTTAGCATTTGCTCCAGAATGTGGAATAGTGATGACTATGATAAACGTTTTTCCTATATAATAGACTATGATGACTATACAATCATATATATTTGATTTAGCATTGTACTTGTTTCTGTACTGTATACACTTTTTGGTTTTTCATCCTCTAGTACTTCGAATTTTGATACACTCTAGATCCTAAACCCTCTTATCAATAACAAATGGAGCTCTGCATTTTATGAAAGCTACAATGATTGTTGATACTTATTTAACAGTTCTCGCAGTATCAAGCACAAAGAAGAACTCGCCATCAGTTAATGTACAAAACAATGTGGTGGTTTCCTTGGATGGGAGTCAAAGACAGATTCCTGAGCTGAATGGGAATTACTGTGCGAGAGATGGCATTTGTAGCCATGAGGTTCTTGGGAGAGAAGATAGTACATCAGAACTGCCAAATTTATTAGATGAGAAGAAAATGTTAACAAAGGTTTGTTTCCTTCCTTTCTTCTACAATCTTTATTTACACAAGAGCCATCAAATAATGGTGATAAAGTTGTCGCATATTTGTTGGTTTTACAGGTACCGTTCTCTCTTGCATGGGGCTGTGATGGAGTGAAGGACAGGCATCACAAGCATGATGTGGTTTCATTTGAAAGAGGTGATATCACAACAGCTGTTCGGAGTAGCAAGGAGGTAACATATGTTTGCAATTTTGTTGTATCTTGCAACTAATTCTTGAAAACTCCCAAATTCTCCTTGTTTCCAATAAGTTTTTAATATTTTCCTAAATACTCTCCTGGTTCACTATGTCTTGGGCAATTATTTTGCCAATTCTTCTCCAGTTTTGCAATTCATGTGATATTTTAGCATTTAAATTCATTTTCCGTTTCTCTCTTTTGGGGGTTTTATGAACGGCATCTGGAAAAATAGCAAAAACCCAGGGGCATTGATAGCAAAAGAAAACTTAGGGGTGTTCAGGAGTTTCTACCTTGCAGTAACCCCATAAAGTTTCTGAACTTACTTACAGTTTAATAGAGCATGCATAAGCGTATGCATGATAAATCATAAAACAGGGAATTATACATTGTTTGGTGCATATATAACAATAATAAATCCAGGTCATTGACGGAAATAACAAAAAACGGAAGGGCATGGGGGTAGTGAAAGAAAATGCAAGGGAGTTTAGGAGTTTTTACCTTAACAGTAACTCCAGATTTGTTCCCAAATGTACATATGCATGACAGTGAGACATGTCCCCAAATGGTACAATTGCAGATCTAGGATCTTGAAACATTTTCAAAATTGAATTAACTGTCCTTTCTGATGCTTATTTCCCATTATGATCTGCATTATATGGGCAGATCATCTTAGAATGGGACTCGCCACCTCAATCTGTTGCGATACTTACAAAGCCTAATTCTGCTGAAGTGCAGGCCCTTTGTAAGGAGATGGTGAAGTATGTTCTCCCTTTCTGGTCTCAGAAATCATTGTTCAAAGTCGACCTTTCATGGAAAAAAAAAGATTAAAATGTGGGGTTCTGTCTTTTGGTAGGTGGCTAAAGGAGGATAAAGGATTGAACATTTTTGTAGAACCACGTGTCAAGTTGGAGCTTCTGTCAAGTAGTTCCTTTTACAGCTTTGTTCACACGTGGGAAAAAGGTATAGACTTACGGATGCTAGAGGTTGTATTTGCCATGATAAAAGAATATTTAGGAACATAAATAAACAAAGAGAAGCAATGAGACATGTATGTTAAGTGTAATGTTTCTGCTTATCAAATCCAGAGAACCCTCCGTCTCTCTCTTTATAGCATGCTGTATATTAAATTTGAATGTGATTGGTGGTGGTAATAAACATAATCTCTGCTAGCTTTGAGATTTTCATACACTATGTGCTTTCATAAAAAATTCTTTGTTGTGACACATGCTAATCTTGGAAGAGTGGATTGGACTTGGGTTTGATGCTAATGGTAATGCTAGGTAATAATGTTAAATCTTGAGTACAATGTAACCATGGGTCTCACAAAGGAATTGCATTAGGTAATGCCTATATTGGATTCTGATATGTATTTGGCCAACCCATGCCATGTGTAGATTATTTAATTGATTACATCCACTTGAATAGGTGATGATGACATAACTGTAGAGCTCTTATTCTGCAGATCAATCTTGTAGGTGTAACTCTCCATATCTTTAAGACTGCCAATGTTCCTGTCTATTTCCCACCTTAAGATGAGGTGTTCACCAAAAGCTTCCCTCTTTCAGTTTTCCTCTGGCATCAGGATTCAAGTGGAATATTTACTTTGTTTAATATTATATCAAAAGCTTAAAAGAAAAACTCTTTCTGCTTTTATCAACGAAGAACTGGCTGGTATACCTTTAAATATTAATAAGTAAGTTTATCAGTGCAGATGAAGAGGTCCAAATGCTGCATAGCAAGGTTGATCTTGTTATAACACTAGGTGGAGATGGAACTGTGCTTTGGGTATGTATCAGCTTTGTCTTACAAAATTTCAGGAAATATTGCTGTCAGATCCTCATACGTTTATAAACGTTCCAGACGGCTTCCATGTTCAAGGGACCTGTACCTCCATTGGTCTCATTTGCAATGGGGTCATTAGGTTTCATGACACCATTCCGTATCCTTTACTGTAAATAATGGCTGGTGTAATTTAACAAAACTTTTCTTGTAATTTAACTTTAACCATCAATAAAGAGAGCGATAGGTATAAAGATACACTCCAGAACATAATGAGAGGGCCATTGCATATCTCTCTTCGTTATCGTCTAAACTGCCGAATAATCAGGGCATCTGACCCTCCTGAGGAACCATGGGATACAAGAAAGATTTCAAGGGATTCACATATTGTTCTAAATGAAGTATCTATTGATAGAGGCATATCGTCTTTTCTAACTTTCCTGGAGTGCTATTGTGATAACTCATTCATGACTTGTGTTCAAGGAGATGGGTTGATTATTTCGACAACATCTGGGAGTACTGCGTATTCATTGGCAGCAGGGGGATCTATGGTACATCCTCAGGTATGTTACTCGTACTCAAAAACTATATCTGTGGATTGTTCTTTTAATGGTTTATTAACACTTTTTTCGAAACTAATATCGTTTTCACACTTCTTATTGTGGAAACAAATGTTCATGTCTTAAATTCTGTAAACCTATTTCTTTAGGAGTAAATAAGTAATATTTATAAAATCAAAGATTTGATGAATTCTAACCCCCCTCTTGATTGAGACTTTACCCATTCATAGCCTTACAGTTGCAAAGTACAGCTTTCAACACTATTTGTGTTTATACATTTGGGTTTTTAAGTTTCCAATAGAGTAACATTATGAATCTAGGAGGAATAATCTGTCTCTCATAAGTAATGTGTAAAGGCAATTCTTTCACATTGAGCGTCAGCATGGGTATTATTATGAATGCACCAATCCTTTTAAAATTGTGTTTGTTGCCAGAGTCCACTGTTCACCTATGGAGTAGACGTAATAATTACATTGTATTTGGTTAAGGTGCGCGAGATCAATACTATACACAATGACGATAATGGAAAACTCTAAATATAGGGAATGATGTGTTGGATGTCTATTGGAATGAAGAAGGCAGAAAGGGGCCACCAAAATTAAAGATATAATTTATGAAACTGAATGCACCAAATCATTGCATGTGCTAAAATAAGGGCACAACAATTCTGATAAGAATTTCTTACATATTTATGTCACTGATTAGTGAATGTTAATGTTATGTTGATTGTGTTTGTTTTTGCTTATGTGTAGGTCCCTGGGATCCTTTTTACACCCATTTGTCCTCATTCTCTTTCATTTCGACCATTAATCTTACCGGAATATGTTACCCTTCGTGTGCAAGTTCCATTCAACAGCAGAGGTGATGCATGGGCTTCATTCGATGGAAAAGATCGACAACACTTACAGGCTGGAGATGCCCTGGTGTGTAACATTTCTCTTTGGCCTGTTCCTACCACATGTGAAGTAGATTCTACTTATGATTTCTTGCGTAGTGTGAGAGAGGGATTGCATTGGAATATGAGAAAAGCTCAGTCTAATGATGGTCCACGCGATGCGCAATCTGTGGACCATCTTTAGAGTGACGATAACATGAAAACCAATTCATGTAGTCTTTTCTACATTCATGTATAATATTAAGGAACTAGCTCTAGCTACTACTTCAGCAAGTGTCATTTTTTCTGAAGTTGTAAAACTGTTTTCTGCTAACCCATATATAGCAACAAGTTGATGCCTTCTCAACTACATACAATCACAGATGGTACTAAGTTTCCATCAAAACTTATGTGCAATGTAAAATTAAGTTCTGGCCCCACATCGCCAGATCTATTTGTTTATGCTTCAGTATTAAAAAGGTTATGTTACAAACCCTCACTCATTTGTAAACTTGGCATTCTGATCTTTTGTACAAGTGGTACTCTGACCAATTTCAAAAACAATACGTCTTTGGTAAATACGCAAAAACATTTCCTGGAAATCTATGAAATGTATTTTTAAGCACTGTTGTCTAAGGGAGAGGTGATGCAAATACAAGACATGATTTTTGTTGGTTCATGGAGCACCGTTGTATATTTAGACCAGGTGAATGATTTATATTCAGAAGCTACATACTCTTTTGTTGTGTACAAGTGAATGTAATGGTGCATCATTCTTATTGGGGTATTTGCCTGCTCGACATAAACACCATGAATACTTTGTCTGTCTTCATGTCATGGTACAAGACTACAAGTGATGTATGTGGATCTTAAATGTGCATTGGTGAGTCACTGTTTACCAACTTGATCCAAGTGTCAAAAGCTCTCTTAAAATAAAGACACATCTGCTATCTTGTAATGCTTGCATCAAGTGATGCCATGGTTCTAGACTGGGTTAAATATTATATTGATGAGCTAAACTTTGCTGAATATACAGTTGGATGCCAAACTGGAAATCACTAACCTTTTATCGGGGGATATGTCCATCCAACACATGCAAAGATCACCAGTCTGAATCTCATGCAGAGTGTACATTGTAGACAAGCCAAGTGTTCCATTTAAGTATTTGGTTTAATGTCTATTGTGTTTATGGGGCCAATTCTTGTAAAGTTCCTCATTACAAGCTTAATGACTATATGGTTTCTACTATATTGTGAGAACACAAAATGTTAGTACCGAATATGGAACCAGGGACCATGATGGTAAATGGGCAATAATCCACCAAGAATATGATTGTAAATTATAATTTAAGATGTCCAAAGGGTCATATTTTTGAGAATCATGGGTAAGCATACTCAGGCTAAAAAAGTTGTGATACTAGTGGAAGTGTTTAGCATTGATACTGATTACATTATTATGGGAGAATATGTGCACTTTACAAGAAGTCGAATATCCTCACCAAATCGTTCTTTGAGTGCAACATAATTTAAAACTTGTTGGTCATACCAATGGGAAACATGCAAGAATATCGATGCCTCTATTGTTTGACCCTCCTAGTAATCATGATTGTGTATCATTATGTTAGTGGCGCACATGGCTGAATATTATTATCAATTCCTAAGGGTTAAAGATCAACATTTAACATCATCTAGAGGTATATTGGAAAGATGCTTGTTACAATCAATTGTGTTTAACTCTCAATTAGAAGTCTACATGCTATGAACATATGCAAGTAAATTTTGCGTCATTTGGGGGTGTTATGAAAGTTTAGTTATGATTGTATGCAACATGTGGCTACAAAGTTTCTTCCATTTATGGTCATGCATGGGCTTCAACCACGATTACCAAAGATGACTGATGCCCTAACTCATTTGGACATATATCCATTGTTTCAAGTTAGTTGTTGAGGAAACTAGTTGGACAATATACCACCATGGTAGATAATCATATTTAAGCTTTATCGTATAAGACCTTTGGATTCTACTATGTGAACTCCAACATATACTAAATTTTCAGTTGCAAAATGACAAGTTCTTTTTTAATGGAAGCACAAGTTTAAGGTCTAGCATTATCTCACAATTGGTTTTCACGGCAACTTAACGGTTTCATCGGTTCGGTTCGGTTCGGTTCAGGTTTAGGTTTTTTTTAATGGTTCGGTTTGGTTTCAGCAGTAAAAAACCGCGGTTTAACGGTTTTTAATTATTTTTTTTAAAAATTTAAAAATTTGAAAAAAATTCTAAAAAATTTTAAAAATTGTTTTTAAACAATCTTTTCATTTTTACTCTTATTCTCACATTTTAGGAACATCTTAAAAATTTTAAAAATTCTAAATAATGAAATATTATAAATTTAAAAATAAATAAAAATAAATAAAAATAAATTTGACCTATGTTGAAAACCGAAACCGAACCATGAAACCGCGGTTTTTACAATTTAAAAAGGTTTAACGGTTCAGTTTAAAGGTTTCGTGGTTCGGTTCGGTTTGGTTCAAGCTTCAACATTTTTAACCAAACCAAACCGAGCCGTTGCCGATTGTTAGGTCATATGATGTCCTTGGTCCTACAATTGTGGAGGTGCAACGTAGATATCTAGGATTTAGCAAGGTTTACAAGTTATGAGTATAATGTATGGAGCAATAGGTTGTAGTACAACCAAAGGGTTGTTGGGTATGGTGAATACATATGGAAGTTCATGTTTAGCTAAGGAAGCTAGTGATACCTTTGGAGAAATAAATGCAACCTTGAATGCTTGGAGGATAATAACACTCTCAAATAGCATATTCTTACTTCGCACTTCATCCAATCATCCATTTTGTGGAGTCACCATATTCCAAGACCTTTGTCATCAAATTTGAGCTCATGACAATGTATCTTAGTCAATAGTATCTTTGCCCCTTAATGCACATTAGTAGGAAGTTGTCATATCTATTAAATAAAGTAACTTCATGTGTAGTATATGAATGGGCTTCTAGAAGAAATACCAAATCATAGACCTTTGCAAAACATGTGGAAAATGTTCCTAATGACAAAGTGTTGTCTAACGCTCGTAAGTTTGATCTTTAGAAGGTAGACAAAATAGTAAATGCTAGAAGTATATTACATATTTAAGTTTTAGGCAAATTTAACATGGTTGCCTTTTTCTCTTTAGCTTATTGGTGTATTGAAAGTCTTACATTCAATCCTTGATGGATGAAAATAGCATGTGACTTATCCCAATCAATATACATATTGTGACTATGTTGAATACTCAACATAAACATGCATTCAACTTTGTCCAAGCATTTTTTATGGTGACACCCTTGTAATATAAAGGTCCTATGTTAATTCCTTAGTGAGGTAAGCAAAAGCATATAGATCATAAAAGTATGATGAATACTTTTTTTTTCCAAAAAAACACTACTTCGCATTAGTTAGCAAATAGAATAAAACACAGTTTACCCAAATCCACAGTGGGATCAACATATACAACTCGGAGGAACAACTCCAAAACTATAAAAACAAAAAAACCAAAACTCACACGACCCTTAACTCAAACAAAACTGAAATAAACCCCATTTTACCCTGACTCTACTTCTCCCAACGAACTCTTTTATAACAAAGTTATCTGGGTAACACGACTATATTAACCCACTTGTGCTTTAGCTACACATACATAATTACATCCCATGTACAAAATTGGGAGCCATTGGCGAAAACAGTCACCTAGGCGCTTGGTAATTCCACTTAGGCCTCGTCGAAGATTTGACCATCATGGGAGAACCACCCCATTTCAGCAAGAACTTTGACCTTGCCCTTTCTGCTTCATCTGATTCCCCCTGAATCGAGTCATATCGTCCGCGCAACCAAGCCACAAGCTTAAACTAGATATTTAACATCACCTCCCCACATGAGAGCTTTTGCTGCTGAAAAACAAACTTACAACTCTTGGTCCAAATGTGCCAGACCGATAAGCATGCACGATTCGAAGGCGTCTACTCCAAATGTTAATCGCCTCTATACAATTCCAAAAACACTTAGAGATTGATTCCAATGCATGTCCACATAAATTACAAGCAACCTCACCACCACAGGAACTCAACCACGCCACAACCAAGTCTTTATTTTTTCTGGTGTATCCAATGCCCATAGTCTCCTCCAAAATGACTTCAGATCATCATTTGATATGCCTTTATCCTTCCAACTATTGCGAATCATTACAACACCCACCCCTTTGGAGCCAATGATTTGTCTTCCTAACTTAGTAGTGTACTCAAAAAACTTTTTCAAGTTGTTTGTTCCCAATGTCTGCCACCATACCTCCAATGGATCCCACTCCAAATCATATAAGGGTTTTTTGTCGAAAAGCCATATTTTACATCCCTGATCAAGTGTCATAGGGTTTGGGTTCAATTGCCACCTCTTATGCTCTAACACTGTCACCCCCACTGCCAACCACCTGTTTGTCAATGAACTTAGGTTACCCCACAAACGCTCCTCGTTAATTGAGCACCTACCACAGATAAGTTGTTCATCACCCTCACCTATAAACCAACCTAACCAAATTGCTTCTTCCGCGTTCAACTTACCTAATCCATCAACGACCTTATCTATCATTTAGGTCACCTTCGCTAGTCTTCCAATAAACCTACAACTAACAGCGTGTCCCTCTGCCTCTTCATGCTGAAGACCTCCCAATCATGTACCAACCTAATCATGTACCTTAGCATCCTCCCCCAAGCCAAGTATTTTTTCTGTCCAAGCATCATACCGTCTTCACTTCTAATCCTAGGGTTCCAAAACAACGGTTGTCGTAGATGTTCAGTATGATTAATACTTTTTCTTTTTTCTTTTTTCTTTTTTATAGAAGATATCCTGTAATTAGTGTAATCATTTTTACAAGATTTTAAATTCTATGTGATTTGTGGGGGAAACAACCGTTTCAGAGGTTGAAAATGCCAATAAGGATTACCATAATTGGATGTCATGAATGGAGTAGCTTTCCATATAATGATAAATTCACGTCGTTGAGCAATTTTAGCATCAGAATCTCCAACAATACCATCCCATTATCCCTTCAAAGTATGAACTATGTCTAACCAAATATTTGAAACCAATTCAATCGGTGGTGTTTCAAGCTAACGTTAAATGAGAGAGCACCGAACCTTCCAAATGTGATATATAGTGGTACTACTCAGTATCTCCCATATTGGTTGAACTTCCTTTCGTGTTCCTGCAAACTGTAATGACAACACTGGTAATGTATGACCATTTTCAGATTTAGTGTAAAATCCATGGTCCATAGATTCAGTGTCATAATGAAATGCATCATAGACGAGATGTCCAAACCACCATGCCCCAAGTGAAAACCAATGGGGGGAAATAGTTAGCAAAAATTCTAAGGAGACGTTGCCATATTAGTTGAGACTAAGTGCATTCCCATAAGTAATGTTTTTGAGTTTCCATTTGTAAATGGCATCGTGCACAAGTAGAAGCTACTCCCATCCTATGCAACCATGTGCCAACCGGCAAGGCTCGATGAATACTTAATATAACATGGGTATAACATGTGGTTAGATTTTACACAAAAAACTTTATTGTGTGCGGTGTTATAGACTTTAGCCTCATAGGAGGAAGTCTACATTTTGCCATGGGGAAAATTTTATCCACTTGATTGAATGTGCGCATGAGTCTCTCCCACTAATCATAGTAGCTTGTATGCAAGAAAGAACAACATTAAGCTTGATTATAATGGCTAAGATCTCTTCAACTTTACAATCTAATTCAAAACAACAATTCTAAGAAGTTATGCAGAGAACATAAAAAAACTCTAATGAGACAACTCATTAGCAAGTTAGTTATAGGAATTACATCTACAACACACATTCTAGATCAAGTTAGTTTTAGGTTTGTTGTAAGTCATAAATGCATTTGTATCATCAAGCATCGATGAGTGAGGATATTTGGAGAATTTATTTATGACTATCAATGGCATACCCACCTCATACGTGACACCATGGCATGCACCATGATTAGTTAGATTCCATCGATAGTGCATGGAAGCCTAAACTTTTCCAAAAGTGATGCATGTATAGTGATACATGCATGCAACTACCTTTTTGTAGAGCTATGGCTATATATTAGATGCCTTAACTAATACATGTACATGCCTCTCTCCTTTTTTGTCATCAACCCTTTTTTATTTATGGACCGGAGGCAATCTGGTTATGGATTTTGATATCTCAAAATCCTTCTACAATTTGCCCATTCCTTCTTCTTCTTCTTCTTCTTCGTCTGTTTTCAACTTCAATTACTGTTTTCATTTCTTGCTCCAATTCTGCTTTTATTTGTCCAACAACTTACACTTGAGTAGCATTCTCATAGTTGTCACTCAAGGTTGTCAATCAATAAAGCTAAGAGACTTAAAAGTGTAACACTATTACACTCATTATAGATTCCAAAGTAGAAATGACAAAAATATATTCATGGACTCTACACGAGGGTTTGCATTGGACAAATAGCTAATATTGCGCCATCTAAGTTGTAATCAAGAGGCTGTGTGAACCATTCCTTCTAAGCCTAATGTCAAGAGTCATGAGAGTAGCGCAAATCTTTGTACTAACATCTTGGTGAGACATGGATTTATTAAGGACAAACCCAAATCTAGATGTTATTCCTATGTATATGTGAATGTCTTGAAAATCTTAAAACCCAAATTTATCCATCTATCTACATGTAAAGAGACATGTAGTAAATAAGAAAGGCTTGAATGTCCGAACTTCAAGTTAGTTATGCAGTACTGAGTAAAGCCATTTGTGAAACAACTTCGAATCGGACACAAGTGAGATGTAAGCCGGCGATGAGATAAATACAATTGTGCGAGCATTATTAGGATCTGACAAGCGAAACACACAAATTGACGAATCAACCACATGTTCGCCCTTTTTTTTAAAAGAGAGAGAGAGAGAGAGAGAGAGAGAGAGAGAGAGAGAGAGAGAGAGAGAGAGAGATTTTACTACTACTTAATGAGATGTGTGTGTGTGTGTATCCATTGAGAAGACAAAACTTAATAATAAAATTATTATTGTTATTTTAAATTTTTTAATAAATTAATAGGCAAGAAGATGAAGAAGACAAAAATAAAAGATCAAATATGTAAATAAGTGCAAATACATAATAAGATTAAAAACAAAAATGATCCAAAATTCCCCTAAAATCTCTATTTTGTGGGGGCAGATGAATTGTTTATTTGAGAAAAAGAAAAAGAGAACAAAAAAATAGAGCACGCAGGGGTGACCGGGTGACTGGCTAGGTTTCACGGGCATTTGCCGGTGCCTTTGGAGTTCTTGAGCCCCGCGTAGCAGGGGCAGACGGCTCGGTTACCGGCTGTCCCCGGCGGCACGCACTTACAGATCCTGCAGCAGGCGTTGCAGCTCCTGAAGCAGAGCTTCTGCCGGCTGGCCTTGCTGCACCTGTACCCGCACTTCCCTCCGCACCCTGCCACATCATGCCCAAATTTCAGGATGATGATAATGATGATGCCACATCATGCCCAAATTCAGGATGGATGATAATGATGATACCACATCATGCCCAAATTCAGGATGGATGATAATGATGATGCCACATCATGCCCAAATTCAGGATGGATGATAATGATGATGCCACATCATGCCCAAATTTCAGGATGGATGATAATGATGATGCCACATCATGCCCAAATTCAGGATGATGATAATGATGATGCCACATCATGCCCAAATTCAGGATGGATGATAATGATGATGCCACATCATGCCCAAATTCAGGATGATGATAATGATGATACCACATCATGCCCAAATTCAGGATGGATGATAATGATGATGCCACATCATGCCCAAATTCAGGATGGATGATGATGATGATGATGATGCCACATCATGCCCAAATTCAGGATGACAACGACAACGATGATGCCACATCATGCCCAAATTCAGGATGGATGATGATGATGCATATACATTATGTAATGTTTTTGTTCCTGCTATGTTTTATATACTTTGGGAGGGGGCTTACCAAATCTGGAGAGCAGCCTGCCATGATCATTAAGTTGCATCAACAACCCTTGCTCAGCATCACATGATGATATGGCCACCATTGCCTGTACAACAATCCAAATGGAACCAAACAGATTGAATGCACTAGAAATATCCACACACACATACATGCATGCATGCGGGCATGCGGGCATGCATGACCTCCCATGCTCTTAAACATGGTCACTCATGGGTCTCAATTAATTAATCTACCAATATTCACCACCCCAATGGATTGTTAGGGTAGTATGCATGGGTACCATTTAAACCAATGGTCAAATTAATATCCATGGGCACCCATGGCATGGATGGGCAATGTGCATGTATTTTTTTTCCACACACATTGCCCACCCATAGCATGGATAAGTTAGTTTGCATGCATATATGCATGGCTTGGCACTTCATGGAATTGCATTTTGATATGCAATGTGCATGCATCATGTTGATGCTAAAGGAGGGTTTCCATATCAAATGATCCATGTTGGCCTATGAAGGTTTCATATTACATATATATGTAGAAGAAGAAGATTTACCAAGAAAAACAGAGCGAAGATGAAGAGAGACGAAGACATGGAGAGCTTAGAGAATGCCATTGTGTGTGTGTGTGAGTGTGTGGGTAGGTGTTTGTGAAGACTTAACACTTGAGAAGGACATAAAGACCAATAGCATGGCCTTCATTCTTATAGAAAAAAACAACACATTTTCACCTAGAGGGCAAAGAGGATAATTCTTAGATATACAAGATTTTACTACGACTTTGTTTTTTATGAGTATTTAATAAAAGACACGAAGTGAAAGGATAAAGAAGAAAAAGGGTGGGGGGTTTGTAAAAACCCTAAAAACCCACTCCTTTCAAGTGATGCAATGATTATATTATTAATCTTTGGTTTGTCGCTTGATTAGGGGCCATGCTTTGACTAACATTCAATGGATTATTTCGGAAATAAACGCTCTTCGAATTCCTAATACATATACACGTATTTTTGGTAAGTTTCCCCTTCACGGAATTAAATGGGTGAAGTGAAAGGACAAATGCCTTTGTGACACGTGTCATGCCAACAAGACTGTATAACTGGCATCCACTCACCCCGTGTTCCCTCCCCCCTAAAAAAAACCCAACCATCACTTTGTACTCTAGAAATTGTTCACCCTCTTGCACTACCTTTACCATCTCTCTTTTCAATGCGTGGTTCCCTCATGTAAAGAAAGCAAGTGAGAGGATCCTCTAGTAAAATATCTGGATAGTTGGGTTTCTAACCCGCATGGCATCAATAACAATATGGCATAAACACGAAAAGAGAGATGAATAGATACATAGATTTTATTATTGCCTTGGGAGGTGAAGTATGACCTCTAGAGACTAGTACCAAAATTGAGACATTTTTACATATTATTTCTGGAATTGAATAGTGATTCTTGTTGTTTGAGAATTTACTTATGAGCATTGCAATCAAGAGTGAACATTGTGGTGATGAGAGGAATGTATTTTGGGAGAGTGTTCAAATTGGCAATGTGGAGGAAGGTAAGCTCAAATGTGGGTCAAATGTGGTGCATTGTATCAAATTTAACATTCTTGACTCTTGAATTCATCCACAGCAAAATATGCATAGTCGATAAGTCTCCTCACAAATGCCCCATCTCACATAGAAGAGCATGTTAACCAAGTCATATGAAAGCACGGATGTAGAGGTCAGACAATGTGATAAGGTTCTAGCATGTGATCTTTGAGTGTGCTTTCGTTGTTTGAAGAAAAAGATAGTTTTGTGGTAGTGGTTTGTTTACGTGTGTCAACACATTTCCTTAACCATGATATATTGACGTTACAAAAAAATCTCATTCACAAAGGAATGTATTGATGCATCATGCATGGATAGAAGACATGAAAATTTTGTTTGGAAAATGGGATGGATCACATATTCCAATCTATTTATTTATATCTCACATTCATCGATACCCAAATTTTTACCTTCGCATGTCGTTTGAATCTTTTTACTTCATTGTCATGTACTTCTAGGAAGTCAATGTGCAAGTTTTTTAGCCTTAAGCATGTACTCAATAGCCTTTTCCATAAACATAATCTTAGTGGGAAGTAATCCATATTCAAGTAGGAGCATGTATGGGTTTTTGTAACTTGACTTCAAGAAGCTTCATAAGAAAGTGATTTTGAAAATTTTCAAAGTCTTTGCAAGTGAACTTAGGAATGCTTCAACCCCACACTTCAGCGCCATAAAGAAGCTCTAGTGTCACCAGAGTGTCAAGAGATATATTTCTTAAGAAACCAATATTGCTTTTAAGTGATGGTACCAGATTGATTCCATCTATAATTGTAGGGGAAGCTCAACCCCAATATATTTGAAGCTTTCTATAGTTTCAAGTGGCTCATTATTGTCGAGAATGTATGGTTTAACCTTATTTTGAGTTTGCACAAGCATAGCCTTGGTTTTGGAGCTATTGACACTCAACTTAATGTGGATGGAAAAGTTTTCCTATATATTCGTGAGCTTTATTCCATCTTTTAAAGTATTTGCAAAATCACTACATCATCAATAGATAATAAATGCATCATAATTCATAACTCCATTCTCGATGGTAGCTTCTTGAATGTCTTCTTTCTTTACAAACCCGTAAACCATTTTATCCAATTTATCAATGCACAATCCAGATTCCAAAGAGAGTTGGCAATAGCAACATCCTGGCAAGATATCAATATTGATAATGATGTTATTTAAATTTTTATCCCCATTACACACATAACAATATTCATAGTGATGTTCGTGCGGCACCAAATCAAAAACCTTCTTCAAGTCTACAAGTTACAATATAATTCCTTATTTTGAAACAACTTTCCCTTAGTAACACTCAAAGAGTGACAAGGTGATCAATATCATATTTTTTCAACCCTCATAGCATTTAACTTCTATTACACATTCAAATAAATTTCCATAAGAGAGAGACCATGATTGCTCAATAGTTGTTTAAACTATTTATGTCCCCCCCCCCTTTATGTAAAGGTTTGATCCTATAAGTACTCCGACTGTGAGACACATCATGTTGCGGTGCACTCCAACAATGTGCTTCCTTTCTCATGCATTTGAGTATTTAGCCTTGATAACTTGTAGAATTCCTCCCTTGCGAGTGGCCAACTCCTTAACTCGTATGCATATATCCTCAATAGTAAAAAGTAGGAAAGCATATGTGAAAGAGAACCACAACACACCATTTTTCCCACATTTGGTTGCTTATATAATTTCTTTAAATGGATATTATGTCCATAAGAGTTAAGTTGTTATAATTCTCAACACATTTCCCCGATAGTTTCTCCAAAATGGTGTGGAGAAATTGTTTATTAACTTCCTATATTCTTCTATTTATTTGAGTAAGTCTTTTGTATGCATGTAAATAGCTTTGATGGTTTTCCTTATCTTTCCAAGGTATCTAAATGCATAAATTACTTTTGTGCTTCATTTGATTCCTTACCAAACCATTCTTTTCCTTGAGGTATGTTTATTGGTGCCATTGCAAGGCACATGCTTAATCGAAAAAACATTTCTTTGCGCATAACGAAATGATCCAATTTGCATTCTAGTATTACACCGTTTTGAAACTGTCTATATAGTGCATCCTCAACTATCGTGGCATACATAGGTGCGCATTTTATGAAGTCTATGCACAAATATGAATGGTTTGCACTAAGGTTGAAGTCCTATGATCCGATTCCAAATTCCATTGTAGTTAACATTTATAATGAAATCCAATATATCTTCTAAGAATGACGTATATTAAGTCATATTTGTTTTGTTATGTTTTCAACATGAAAAATCATTGGTGTAATTCCATAAAGGTATGTCACTACAATAAGCATTGTAGTACTATTACATATCATAGAAGTAACTTTCCACATTGATCTAGATTCTAGATCTCTTCAATCCATAGAAGAGAGACCATGCATGTGTATATCCTCTTCCATTTTTAAGATACACGACATGAAATGTTTTTTGTGCATCAGGTTGCAAAATTCGTGTGCAGTGCATGTCACCAAAGACAATAACCTATCCCTTGACTTTGAATGAAGGAAGGTCATCTTCTATATTGACAAATTCTTGGTCTCTATCTAAACAACATAAAAATTGGAATCATGATGATGGATATTGCATCGAACTACAAAAATGAGAATGTCATTATTTTAAGCCAATCAAACTTGTGAGAGAATGTTTGGGAAATTCTTGCAAAAGTCACGAGAGATATTGTTCGGAAAGGTCATTTATATGTCAGTCAAACTTTTAGAAGTTGTTTCATTTGATAGCCAAAAAGAATATAGCATGTTGTAACTTAATAAGACACTCTCATTTTGTAAGGAAATTGTGGTGTGTAATAAAGCACTATAATCCAATATCATTCATATATATATATATATTTCTCAAGTTTACTTGGTGGTTAAACCACCAAAGTCACTATAGTGAAAGCTGTTAAAAGTATATAGTGTGATTTTCAATCATCTATAGTGTGAAGTAATAGCATTAAAATATATGTGTCACATTGTCATTGATGGGATGCCATTCAAGTCCTTATTTGTGTGTGTGTGTGCACATGCATGCATGCATTATGTTGAACAACATTCTCATCTTTGATTACAGAGGAAGTGCAACTCTCCTATAATTTGTCGAATTCAATGACATTGTCATGAATAGAAAATCATGTTCTACGTTCTTTCTATGTCTTTACTACATAAAAGAAAACTCTTTAATGTTAGAAAATCAATGATATTTTGGTTAGGGTTTCAACCTCGAGGATGTCTCAAGTAAAATTTTAAAGCCATTTTTACCTCGAAGGTAATATCGACTTGTTAAACTACTTGATTGAAAAACTAAACACATGTGTTTTTTATGATGGTTGTAGAAAGGAACTTGCAAAGTCATTATTTTAGAAGTTTTGAACCCTTGTGCTCTCGAAAGTGAATCATAAAGCCATTTTTTAGTGACAAAAATGTTCGTGTGAATTATTTTAATTAAAAACATAATGGCTTTTGGTAATAGTTTTGATCTCTTAAACTTAGAAGTATGAATGTTATTTATAGTGACTGTAGTCACAAAACTATGCTCAATGAGAAGGCCTGGACGAAAGAATGTGGCCAAGTTGTCAAACAATTGACAACTTGGCCACATTCATATACCAAGATCTTGTCACATGTTTTCTAGTCTTTGGAGAGATCAAAATTTGTGGTGAGCTTGACCTTGATTTGCATTTCTTAAGATGATCACATCCTATAGAAGGTAATGATGTGATTTATAATTTGTTTACATAGTTACAAATTACAATCAATTGCCTCGAAAAAATCACTTGCCTGGAAGAGATTTGGGCAATGGCCGACTTTAATGTGAAATGTGGGCGTGCTCACATCAGAAAGATTCAAAGTTCAACCTTACTTTATAAATGGGTTATATGTATGGGCCCTCGTAAAATAGAAAGAAAAGGAAAATCCATGTGTGATTCTCAATGAAGAGTATATGATGTGGTCCATATACTTTTCTTGTAGGCTTAAAGTCATGTTGTCTTCTCATAAACTTATTGAATATAAGAAAAGAGATTAACATGATGATGGCTTAACTTACACTTCATCACTTAAATTAAACTATAGCAATGGAATGAAATTAGAAGTCAAACAATACACAACAAATGGTTCCTGTTTCTTGCTAGCCATGTTTATGTAAGAGAAGAGCTTGAGCACTCAAAATAAAAACTTAAGGTCTAGGATCAAAGTTGGAGAGCTAGGGGACATGTATAACTAGTTTTGTTATTGTGGACATGTATTATTATTGGAGGTGTTGGGGAAGTTTTCAAGGTAATATGTCTAATACCCACTTAGCAATGATATTGGCATTATAAATCTAAAATTTGCGATAATAGACATGCATTTATAATTTGCAATGAGGTTGAGGAGGATTGGATCTTGTACGTGGTTGAAGGCAACTACTTGAGTGCTTAGAATGGGATCCTGCTGGATATAAGTGGAAGGAAGAACAAGATAAATCAATAGGTTTCTTCGAGTACTCGACGTGCTTGGGGAGAAAGTTACGTTGGCATCATGAGAAGTGCGCCAAACAATGGGCCCATGGACATGGAACTCATCCCTCCCCAAGAGGGTCAAAGTGTTTTCTAGTTAATCACCCATCGGGTTGTTCCAAGGGGAGAGTGGCTTGGGAAAAGAGGTGGCATGCGTAGTTGCAAGGCATGCAGTGTGAGTTTGGAGGACATCAGACATTGTTTGTGGAGTTACCCACAAGCCCAAGAAGTGGATAGAACCAAAAGTAGGACATGGAACTCATCCCATCGGGTTGTTCCAACGGGAGAGTGGCTTGGGAAAAGAGGTGGCATGCGTAGTTGCAAGGCATGCAGTGTGAGTTTGGAGGACATCAGACATTGTTTGTGGAGTTACCCACAAGCCCAAGAAGTGGATAGAACCAAAAGTAGGACATGGAACTCATCCCATCGGGTTGTTCCAACGGGAGAGTGGCTTGGGAAAAGAGGTGGCATGCGTAGTTGCAAGGCATGCAGTGTGAGTTTGGAGGACATCAGACATTGTTTGTGGAGTTACCCACAAGCCCAAGAAGTTTGGACGAGCAACTTAAGAATCTTGGCTCGATGCGGGGTTGATGTTCATGTATCGAGGGCTGCAGTCACTTGGTTGGCCACTGAATCGACTGCGCGGTTTCAAGGGTGGAATGGAAATTGTCCTTCATTAAAGGTGATGCAAGGAATTGTACAACCTTCCGCGCAAGGAGGTTAGTGATGAACTGGTTTAATCTTATTTCTACGTTACGATGAGAGTTTCAAAGCCTTCAAGGGCCCTCAGATGCGAGTGAAGAAGCTAGACCTCAGTTCCTTCTGAAATGAAGAGGTTCTCCAATGCTGCAGAGGGTGGATGGCAAAGCAAAGTGGATTTATCAGCCACCACGGTGGCTGTTCCCTCCGAGTGTAGCTAACATATAGATGGATGTTGCCACGTGAAGAGATTGGAGGATGTCTATGTTGAATTCAGGTTGTATGAGGCTCAAGTGGAGGGTATGCGGCCGAGTAATTCTATGCTCATTGGATGATGTGGTGTTTTGGAGTTTTTTGTTGTTTCCTTTATACATGTTTTCTTTTTCGCCATGTAAGTTGGCCTATAAGATATGAGTTGTATATTATCCTATGTACATTGCCTTAACTAATGGAAGTAGTTTTTTTTGGAAAATAAATAAATAGACATGCATTTATGTATGTCTCATTTATTAGATAACTAAGTGGCATTAAGTGATTCAATAACAACTAGCTTGTATTGGATACAGTTTTTGAGTAAGGGTTTATATTTCCTAAATGTTGAGTAAGGCTAGGTTTATATGAGATCATTGTAAGTTGTAACTATATTAAATCAAGAGGTATTATATGTTCAACAATAGTTACAAAACGTTATGGAGCAATTTTATCGTCAAAAGCTATCAAAGTGCAAAGTTATGGCAATTACAAGATGATATTCCAAATATTCGGTCTCATTTTCCTAGGGAGGCATACACCTTGAGTCGGGAATAACTATGTTAAATCAAGAGTTATTAGATGTTCAACAAAAATTACAAGACATTATGAAGCAATTTTATCGTCAAAAGTTATCCAAGTGAAAAGTTATGGTAATTACAAAATGGTCTTCCATATAATTAGTCTCATATTCCAAGCGTGACAACCAACATTCGCTCGATCTAAAACAGTGCAAGTTAAACTAGGATATTTTGTTATTGTTGATCCCATCAAAGTCATCAAAATTTGTAACGAATTGATTGGTCCACAAATTGATTATTATGGATAAGGTGATAAATGCATGACATGATTTTTATAATGTTACTAGAGGTGTTATGATGGAGTCTATTTCTAAGGAGTTGGATGTTGGTTTTGAAGAAGAAGAGGTAGTTGAGACCATTTTGTTGCACCTTTTGAATGAGGAAAAGTCTTGGTAGGGAAGACATAAAATATTATGTATTTAAGAAATATGTATGCATTCTCAAAATTTCATTCACTCATATGTTTCGCAAGTGTTAGGATTAGGCCAATAAGTTGGAAGGTGGGCCTAATTAATTATCGTCAAAGGTACTATCTCTTGAGGCATTTCATCAATGGATACCCATTTTGTTGATGGGGGGTTTATACAATGTGTTTGCGAAGATATTATTACACTGACTTAAGAAAGATTGTCCGCTATTCATTCATCCAACTTAATATGGTTCATTACATCTACAACTATATTGCATGATGTATCGACTGCTCAAATAACAACAAATTATGCTCAACATAAAAATAAAGAAGTGTTTATTTTAGATTTGGAAAAGACATATGATCATGTCAATTTGTCCTTTGTCTCAAGAGTGATGCATAGCTTGGGTTTTGAACCTTGAATTAGCATGGGTTTTGAACCTTGAATGTCTCTACTTATATGATATAATTGGGCAAAATGAAACAACTTATACAAAGCTTAATTGTGTGGCCACCACAAATTCCACTCATTGGATTAATGCAACAATGGTGACCTCTCAATCCTTTGCTATTTGTCATCGCTACACATCTTTTGTTGGTAAAGTCATCAAACCTTACAATTGGCGGTGTTATTTTGGGGTTACAACTTCTATCTAAAGGACAACCACTGATGTAATTTTTTTGCAGGTAAGAAAATCTTTTGAAGAGTATGCAAGTTCAAAATGAGTTTGCCTTGTTTTTAGGGTTGCATATAAATTGGAGAAAATCCCATTTGATCTCTTGTACTAAGTAACAATTGGCAACGGTTCGGTTTGAACCGAACCGAACCGTGAAACCGCAGTTTAACGGTTCGATTCAGGTTCAGGTTCAAGTTTTTTTTAATGGTTCGGTTCGGTTTCAATAGTAAAAACCCGCGGTTTAAACGGTTTAATAGTTTCTTTTTTTAATTTTTTAATTTTTTTAAAAAAAAATTCTAAAAATTGTTTTTTAACAATCTTTTCATTTTTACACCTTATTCTCACATTTTAGGAACATCTTAAAAATTCTAAATAATGAAATATTATAAATTTTAAAAAATTAAAATTTTGACCTATGTTGAAAACCGAAACCGCGGTTTTTACGGTTTGAAAAATGTTAACGGTTTCGCAATTTGGTTCAGGTTTCAAAAAATTTAAATGGTTCAGTTCCAAACCAAACCATTGCCGATTGTTAGTACTAAGATCCGTTTACAACGCTTAGGATGGCAATGGTCAACAATAAATACGGGTATAAGTTTTAGACATTTAGGGTATCCATTAGGATTTGATGTGACAAATTCTAATTCATTGAGTGGATCAACAATATGTATTGGAAGTCTCAATCGTGGCCATTTCATATGTCACTCAAAGTGATGTAACATATTTTGGATATAATTTTTTACCATTGCTTCATTGGACTTAAAAGGCATTACAAGAGATGTTGCAACCTCTTTGCTTATGTTGTGGTGAAAGATGGAAAATATGGGAGTTACTTTAAAAGTTATTTTAGGAGCTAAAGTAATTAACACTACAGGTGACGTAATATACTTTAATGTGGATGATGATGGTAGGCTGTGGCATGTATTTTCTAAATCAGATGTGTGGATGTCCGCCAATGTTTTAGCGATTCAAGTAGTTGCAAGATCTGGAAAATAATGGTTCTTGGATCCACCCTTTCAAGAATGCTTATGGTGTTGTTCATTGTGTGTTTTTCAAAAAAAGCCGCTTTATAATTTGGATTGGGATCCAACTGATTACCAATGGAAAAAACCAAATGCTAGTGGAAATGGTAAACACTTGGAGTTTTTCCAGTATTCAGTTAAGCTAGGTAGAAATTTATTATTGGAATCAAAGTATAAATGCCCTGCTGCCATGAAGCATTGGACTGCAAATAATGTGAATGCATTGCAACTTACAAAATTTTGGAAATGGTTGTGGAATATGCAGTTGCCGAAAAAAGTGATTTGTTTTCGTTGGTTGTTGATGCATTATGCTCTTCTTGTTGGTGATTGGTTGAGGCAAAATCAACAATATGCTTGTGGAATGCATTGTGGTGCATCTACAGAATCTATTTTGCACTTGTTTTGGTTATGTCCCAAAATCAAGCAATTCTGGAGTAAGTTGTTTTTATTACTGAGACACCATTATGCTCGTTCTATCTTCTCGTGGGGTGCAGTATTATGGGGTGTCCTTCATGGAGATGTTATGAAGTATGAAAGTATGCATGCTTCTCATGTTTTTCACTTTTCCAATGGGTACATTTATCTCACTTCATTTCCATCTTTTTATTCCACGGTTTAGAACTGAAATTTTGGTTATTTGGCGTACTATTACGTCATTAGCTCTTTGGACAATATGGAAAATGAGATGCAAGGTTGTTTTTAATAATGCTCACATACATCTCAATACTATGCTTATTGAATTCTGGTTGTTATTTGTCCATACCTTACGTGGACAATATGATGATCTGCAGGGTTCAACTGATGCTCAAAGGCAATGTCAAGTGGACTTTAAGAAACGGTGGCGAGGGCTTCACTTATTTTCAGATATGACTTATGGTATAAAGTGGAATTATGCCATACCTTCTTTTTTATTGCATAGCTTGTAGATTGTGCTCCATTTGTTCCTTATATGATATCATTTGTTTGATCAGATGTTGGTATTAGCTTTTGTATTACAATAGAGGTGAGATGAAATGTCTCCTTCTGTTTTCTATATGTACATTTCTCAAGTAATATACTTTAAAGGTGTATCTTTCAAAAATAAAAAAAAATAAAAAATGGGAGTTACATGTATTTCATGAAATCATTTGGCTCCTCTCTTGTTATATTACTGCTCCCATGCCCCTAGGTGTTCAACGATACTAAAATTGGATATGATTTGATGGTTTGTGGTTCTTCATTATTGCGAGATATGTGTCGCGAAGAGCAACCATGGATATATATGTAATTTCATTTGGGGGAACACTATTGCAGACAATTCTGTAGCAAAGGTAGCTTGGTCGGTTCTTATACAATCTAAACAGAAATGAGGTCTAGGTTTGATTGACCCTTTTATGCAAAGTAAAGCCTTAATTGCTAAACATGTCGTTAGGAGTTTATTGCCAGGTGATGAGTTATGGAAAAAGCTATGGATTCAGCACTTACATAAGGTCAAGCCCTCAGTAGGAGGGCAATGGCATGATAGTCTTAGGTGGTTTTTTAATTCAGATTTTCCAAAGTCCAATGTTGGATCATTACGTTTCTTTAGTGGAATTTTTCGGGCATGGGAAACTCTACGGCAAGCACTTGTTTTCTTGCCACCGAAAAATTATCATCAATTCATGTGTCAACCTTTGATATGGAATCCTTTATTTACGGATGAAGCTGCATGTGTTTTGGGTCTATGACCGAGGTTATCTTGGGCGGCAATGGATAGTGGGCCAACCCGTACAGTTGCGGATTGGATAAAGTTTCTACAAACTTCAGCACACAACCAAAAGAGTATGTTGTCTAATTTAAGAGGGGCAAGGATAATGTTCTCTCAATTGTCCATGGTGTATCAAGTCACACTACCAACTTTGCAATTTGATTATGTTCAAAGTTGGTATGGTATGTTTTCGACATTTAATATACTAATAGGAGCTCGTTTATATCATCATAATGGCAATTTTTATTGTTACGAAGTTTTGGACAATGGTAGATTGATATTAGTGGCAGAGGAGTCTTCAATTATGTCCAATGCAAAGCAGTTGCCAGTGAGAGTAATTGCTAGATTAGATAAAAAAATATTTTCCGATCCTAGTCCATTAATTGCTAACTATGCATCTCATATTTGGGTTTTACACTCTAGGCCACTTGTCGATCTGCAGTGGGATCCATCAGATTATGGTTGGAAAGTGTCCATGTCTGACGCAACGAATAAGATCCTTCCATTCTTCTCAGATTCGGTGGCATTGGGTAGAAACTTTATGTTGACTCAGACCGAGTCTGTCCCAGCGGGAAAAAAGTATTGGGAGGAAGGTAATGTCTCCTCGTCTCATATGAGGATGTTTTGGAAAAGGTTTTGGGTAACTAAATGTATGAATAAGATATTGCATTTTCGTTGGTTGATGATTCACTATGCATTGCCAGTAGGTGAACTATTGAGGGGTCCTGTGAGTGATCGGTCATGTGTTATGTGTGGGTTTGCATCTGAGTCATTGCATCATGTATTTTGGGAATGTGTGTTCGCTAAACGGTTTTGGTTTCGAATTCTTAGACTTTTAGGTCGTAAGTCTTTTGGGGAATGTTGGATCAACAAACGGCCTTTTATCATTATCAACATTCTTCTTTGTCTTTACATGTGAGAAGTTTTCAAGTATTCCAAGTATATGCTACCTCAAGTTCCTTGCAGGGAATCAAGTTCTTTTTGCGGAGTTATGTGTGGCAAATTGTTTCCTCTTTGGGTTTATGGGTTCTTTGGAAAGCTAGGTGTTCCAAGCTATACAAGGATGAAAATACTCATGTTGTAGAACAAGTTAAGTCTTTTTGGGACTTATTGGTTCATACGGTTAAAGGTGATTATGATAGTTGTAAGGGATCAGGAAACACAACTAGTCGAAAAAGAAGGAGAATTAGAAGAGTTTGGTCATCTATTCCTATCATGTTGGATGCAGAGACTAATGTTAAGTGGAATTACATACCGCCTCGTTGGTTGTTCCCGCCACCAGCACCGTCCTTAGAGCATACAACATGACTCAACATGGAAGAGGTGATTGGGGTACATAGTAAGAGTTTTTTCATAAAAGAAGTTTTTTGCGGTAATCTCCGATATGTTTGGTGCAGATAGTGAAGCAGATGCTTTACCTTACATAGGGATGATGATCTTTACCTGACATAGGGATGATGATCTTGATCCCTTAGATAGGATGAATGATAAGGTTGTTTCATAAGGACAAGAGTGTATGCATTCATTTTTGTTTATGTAGGTTTAAGCTATTGGGGATACTCGATAACAATGAGTTGATTGATGGGGAATTTCGTGGACATTGGCAAGATGCTAATACGCGAGATGGCTGATGTGGACTGAATGAAGAAATTTTGTTTGTGATAAGGATGAGTGAAGATGTTGGGGGTGTCATAGCCGACTATCATGAGTGGGTGAGGAAACTTTTACACTAATTTTTGTTTTTTAACGCAGGATTTTCGTGAACATTGCAAGATGTTAATCGGCAAGATGGCTGATGTGGATTGAATGAAGAATTTCTTTTTTGTGATAAGGACGAGGGAAGATGGTGGGGGGTTCGAAGCCGTCTATCATGAGTGATGAAACTTTTAGACTAATTGTTTTGTTATTTATATAGGTCTTTTCGTGGACATTGGCATGAGGCTAATCGGCCAGACGGTTTATGTGGACTGAACGAAGAATATTTTTCTGTGATAAGGATGAGTGAAGATGGTGGGGAGGTCGAAGTCGACTATCACGAGTGGGTGAGGAAACGTTTACAATAATTTTTTGTTGATTAATATAGGATATGCGTGGACATTGGCACCATGTTAATCTGTGAGATGGCTGATGTCGACTGAATGAAGAAATTTTTCTGTGTTAAGTATGAGTGAAGATGTTGGGGAGGGTCAAAGCCAATTATCAGGAGTGGGTGAGGAAATGTTTAGACTAATTTTTTGTTGCTTAATACAGGATATGCGTGGACATTAGAACCATGTTAATAGGTTCAATCTTGCATTGGAAAAAGCCAGAGAAAGGTATATAAAGACTGAGAAGATGGGCAGGCTGAAGAGAAACTAGGTTTTTTGGCAATGTTTAAGCTGATGTTTACAGGTACAAGAGGTTGGATAGGTTATGAATCTTGCATTGGAAAAAGGCAGAGAAAGGTATATAAAGACTGAGAAGATGGGCAGGATGAAGAGAAACCAGGTTTTTTGGCAATGTTTAAGCCGATGTTTACAGCCTTGTTTATCTTTAAATTGCCAGAGCTAGAAGAAGACTACAGCCAAGAAGCAACAGATTACCTCAACAACTTGATTGGAGAGAGGGGATTTTTACTGCCAAAGTTGTAGAAAAAGACACATCACATGGGAAAGTTAAAGGCCAAGGAACGGGCACAAAACTTAGTGTTATTTTGTATGAGATTGAGCCATTTGAATCTGTCTTATTCTGTATGAGATTGAGCCATTTTCTGTAGGAGATTGAAGAAAAGCAGATGGGATGCCAAAGAGAAACTAGTTGAGTCTGTGATGAATACCCAATTTTTTTCAAGGAAAAGGAGGTGGATGTATTATGTGGCTTTCATTATGGGTTTTGATTTGTTCTATGGCTGTTTGATTTGTTCCATGGCTGCGTCATCGAGATGTCTCCAAAACATCGTACATTTTCAGCATATGATCCCATGGAATATAAATCAATGGTAGTGGCAAAGAAGTTAAATGGCAGAGAATGGTTCTAGTTGGACAATGTCCCACATGTTCAAGCAAAGGTGAATGGAAAAGAGGTGATAAAGAGGCTTATTCGTGCTAAAGTGGAGGCCTTCTCAAGGTTTATATGTGGTCTTATAGCTCGACGTAGCCATGGAATTTTCTCAAGGTTTATATGTGCTCTGCTAGCAAAGGTGTTATTGGCAACAATGTAGTTTTTTGATAATATGTATTTGTGCAGAGGAAACAATATTATGTACTATTTGTATATTGCCTTTGGCTTTTTATTAATACCAATGGAGTATATTTTTATGGAAAAAAAAAAACCATGGATATATATGTTGTAACATTTTATTTAGAAAGAATGGTTGATGCATGGGAAAACTAAGATTAAGGCATCAAGTTCGACACTCTATATGCACTAAGGATTTGTAAGATCTTGACAAGAAGCTTTGCCATATTTTGAATGGGCACCATCAAATAGTCAAGAATCAATGTGATTCATTACAAAAGGACTTATTTGTTTCTTCTTTATTGTTACATTAGCAAGGAAAGGAAATATTGATATCTCAATTCAATCATTTGTTTTGATTAAGGGTTGTTTATGTGGGCCATGTAGTTGATCTCGAATCTTAAAGGTTATTAGAGTTTGATTAGGCTAAAAGATGGTTATATATTCCCCCAAATTATGGCTTTATATTGGCAAAGCTTCTTAAATGTAAATTTATGCAATGATGTTTGCATATGAAGACAATTCCATCAACCTTGGGTGGATTGGTGTTCAAAGGGTGGAATGAGATTATCAATGCTAAGTACTAATATGTTGTATCGTCCTTCTATAACCAACTTTCACGGCTCTCATCTAAATCACAAAAGGACTGTAGTGTAGACAAGTCTAGTGCCTAGTGGTGGAAAATGTTGCAACGTAGTTGGTGTTCACAATTGTCATTTTGATCCAAAGTGTTTTTTGGAGAATGATAATCGGGGGCCTTTAGGTTTAACTTGTTCATTTAGAAGACAATATACATCAATTGATCATGTGCCCTATTGCACATGATATTTGGAAATATGGCAAGTTTTGTCTTCACGTTATCTTATTCCTAGACAACGTGTCTTTAGCCAATATGAGCAACATGGACTAAAGGATGAGATGGAATCATATTCCACTTTTTAAGGTGTCGGGGGTTGTAGCATAATTGGAATATACCCAATGCTTTCATGTTTGATGGTAGACATGGAGTAAATGCATACATTCAAAAGTTGAAAGGCTTAGTAATGTCACGTATGGCAAATGTGGATGCTAGCTAATGTGGGGATTGTTTCTTTGTGTGGATATTTAACTTTTTTATGGCACTAGGGAATGTCCCTCTCGACACATATGGAGGGAGGGCAATAATATTATATGGTTTTTACATACAATTCAATAATTGTGTGGTTTACCAAAACAAAGGCGAGAGGGAGAGAGAGAGTAGCAATGTAATAAGTGCCTTGTCTCTCTTCTATCAAGTACTTCAATTGTGGTAAAGTCTCACGTTGTCATGAAGACTTTCGGCAATGGTGTGAAAATTGAATGGAATGTACCAAATCAAGTGTGGTTCTTCACACACAACATAAAACAATAATAATGAAGATACTATTTTATACTAGTTTAATATCTTGGTACAAAAAGATGGAGGTCTTCAAGAGCTTTCGAATACACTTTACCACATAAGAAACAAACAACTAAGTGGCAAGTTATGTGGGTATGAAGTTTGCGAACAAGAAGAGAAAAAACAAAACTATGAGATATCCCACATATACATGACAAATATAGATCCTAGAGTATATAACCGGGCCAAAATCTATTACTTTGTGTCTATGAGTGGATCATAGAATGTTCAAGGTGACTTGAGCTAAACTAACCAAATCAATGGTACTTGTAAAGGATTTGGTCGATCGGACGGAGTCGGTGGCGAGATGGCAATCGGTGATTGAGACCAAGACCGGATGGCGACGAACAAGATTGGATTGAAACGGTCGGGACTGACGGATCATGGTGCATGGTGTTTTGAAGATTTTCAGTGTAAATACAAGACCAAAAGCCTAGTAGTATTTTGTGTTTTAATAGGGATATAAGCAAGGCTTGAACCTTGCACCTCCAAGATAGGAGACAATAGACTTACCACTAAGCCAAATCATTTCCTTAGAAGATATATTTTTATCATTATAATTTTACATGTAAATTCTCATACATGAGAGCTTAGATGATGACATGGCAAGCATGCATGCATTACGTGCATGTCTTGCACGCTCACATGCACCATATGCATGGGGGCATCTATAAAAAGAGTGGAGGAATCAAGCAAGAAAGGACTAATGAAAAATTTGGGAAAAATAAGAAACTTGTAATCCTATTGTTGGTGTATCTTCTCTCTTAAATCTAAAAGTTAAAAGTTCAATCTTTATATCAATATCTCTCTTTCGTCATATCAATCTCTCTCAATCTATCTTAAATACTTTCTCGCTAAAGTTAGTGCAAACTTCGAATCCTTCCGGTCCAGGATCCCGGTGGTTCCGCGCGTAGTGACGGGTCTTCACGACAACGTGTTAAGTGATTAATTAATATTGTTTAAGTGATTACGTTGTAGGAAAGGATTGGTGTCTGCTTTATTAGTTACCTATGTGCAAGTAGCTCATTAACACTCACTCTTGCCCATCTCGCAAACAAGACGGTAAATAGTGGTACGTCTCCATACACAAGTAAATAGAGGGCAAACGAGATCATACATTATACTTATATATGTATATTTAAGAGCTAAAGTGTACCCTGGAGAAATTTCTCTTAAAGTTCTTCTAAAGTCAACATGAACCACTAGACCAACTTACTACTCACTTTTGTCATGTTCAATAATTGTGTTAAAACAATCAACAAGAACCATTATATTGGCTCACTTTCCTAATCTCTTTCTTATTTTTGTTGTCTAGACAACCACACCTAAATCATCATGTGGATAGGTGAAGTTGAGCTATTGTTTGGAACCCATACACAATTCCTAATGTGTGTAAAGACAACTAGAACAATAAATTTGAATGCGAAAACCTCACTTACAACCATCATATTGAGGTTCACGCACAACCATTGTGTTGAGGTTTTTAACAACTCTCAAGTTGCACAACCACCAAGTGCTCACATTGTATGGAGTTGACCCACAACAGTAAACTTGAACCATCACGTAGAAAGGAAAACTTGAGCCACCAAGTGGAGCAAATGATTCCAACAAACTATGTCTAATGATTGCTAATAATGTAATATGGGAAACAATTATTCTTTATTACTTATTGCATAACTAGACCAATTGTCTCTTAACTTTTTAGAGTCTTTGTCTAGGAAGGAAATGTGTCATCTCAATGAATTGATATTTAAAACCATGAGAAGACAAGAGATCATTAATGACATCGAAGTAAATAGATTTTCACGATTCTCTAGAATTCGTCATGGTTTTAAGTTTTAACAATCCATATCGACGGGGTTGCGGCATATTTTGGACATACAATATACATCACATAGTGTTCAATGTAATCTTACAAATCTAAGGCCACCAATAATTCTAAATAATCAACTCTAAAGTCTTTTAGACTCTAATGTGCCTAGCCTTTGGTGTATCATGGTAGTATTCCAATACTTTGAGTAGAGAAGAGCTCTCAGGAATATCAAGAAGATTGGTCCAAAAGAATAAGACATCTTGCCAATTGTAGCAATTATAATATTTACAAGAATTCTTGAACCTCAAACCGGAATCACAATCTAGTCCAATATGATTGAAGACATTTTAGGCGAATATATCGATACTACAATCTATATGGATGGAAATCAAATAAGGCTCCAATCTATGGGACAGCAAAAACTCTAGTTATTAACACTCCACTAATAACTAATCGAGACCCAATAGCACTTGCTTTTGATGGTCAAATGTAGTTTCTTCCACCCAAGGTGGTACAGAGGATCGTCGACATAGTGTGTCTATCTTTCCTTGTTGTACCCCTAGGTGATTCGAGATGAAGAAATTGAAATGTCCTAGAAATTGCACCTAGCAAGCTTGGCACTATGACATGGAGCTACTTGAAGTGTTCTTGGTGGCCTTCTTGTTCCAACATGGTTAGAGTTGCATATCCTCGAGCAAGTCATCCTTGGTGGCTTGGATCGTAGAGAAGAGCGCATTCTTGCTTGTGAGTGTGACTCCTATATATACATAGGAATCCACTACTTAAACTTTCCCTATTAAAAGGGTGAAGACAAATTGTCATTGAGATGGCATAGGTGTATTGAAAGATCATGGCATAATCTATCCTAGGTTCACTTTACTATGAAGGCTTTTTCGAACAAAAAATCATTGAGGACATTAATATAATGATGTCGTACATTTGCATAAGTGTGATTGAAAGAAGACGGCCATGTCGTCGACATAAAGAAGAATGTAGACTAATTAGTGCATGTAATAAGTTTAGCAACCTCCCATCGTCATGTGCAATGTAGTTCGCTAACTCGTCAATGTATAGTTCAATGAGGGTAATTAGGGAGCATCCTTGTTGTGCTTGTGATTACCTTTGACCTCCCTCCCCTCTATTGCACACTAAACTTGTCCATACACTTGTTCGTACAGTGCATGTATCATCCACATCTTGTCATAAGGGATTTTAACTGCATAGTCGTTGTGAGATATGTTCCCTTGGTACACTATCAAAGGCCTCGTGGAAATCTACAAAACGGGAGGATATGGTTGGTGGTAGAGAAAGCTCTTCCATACCTTTAAAGCGCAAATGTGAGTTTTGCCTCAATCATCGCCCTATTACGTTTGGTGAATGTGTAATCAATCAACCATGATAATCTGGCAATATTTTTGTTGATGAGGGTCCTATGACTTATGGTTAGGCAAAATCATGCACATGGACTTATGGTTGGGCAAAATCATGCACATGGTCTTTGTTGGGAAGGACCTCCACCAAGGCCCTATGGAACATGTGTGTAAGGATAGGGGCAACCAAGTGTGTGCCTACCACATACGTGAGTGCTCTCATGGGCCAAATTTGGCCTTAGAAGAAGTTAATATATCTTTCTTCCTTTCTTTCTTTCTCCTTATGTTCCCGCATGTCCATGTTGAAGGCATCGAGACGACTCCTCAACTTTAAACAAGGTGTAGACAGTGGTGGCAAATATGGCAAGGCTCAAATGATCGTGGTAAAGGGAGGTGGGGCCCGGGGGGGGGGGGGGGGGGTGGGTTTGGCGAGGGAATGTGATGCTATACTTGGGTTCGAAGAGACAAAAGGAAGCATATCTTTTGGACCAAGCAATGCTGCTACAAACACCCACCACCACCAACCAAACCAAGAAAAGGAAGAAGAGAAGGAAATGAGGCACAAGAATCAAGCAAACACACCCATTAATCCCATCCATATGTATGTGTGTGTATGTATGCATGCATGCATGTATGTATGAATGTATGTATGTATGTATGCATGTATTTGTGAAATGTATGTATGTATGTCTATGTATATACGTATGCATGCATGTATGTATGTATGTAAGAAAATATGTATGTATTTATGTAAATGTATGCATGTATGTATGTATGTAAGAAAATATGTATGTATTTATGTATATGTATGCATGTATGTATGTATGTAAGAAAATATGTATGTATTTATGTATATGTATGCATGTATGTATGTATGTAAGAAAATATGTATGTATTTATGTATATGTATGCATGTATGTATGTATGTAAGAAAATATGTATGTATTTATGTATATGTATGCATGTATGTATGTATGTAAGAAAATATGTATGTATTTATGTATATGTATGCATGTATGTATGTACATGTATACCTCTATATGTATATATGTATGTATGTATGTATGTATGTACATGTATACCTCTTTGTGTATGTCTATGTATGCATGTGTGTATACATATATGTATGTACGTACACGTATGTATGCCTCTCTGTGTACATCTGTATGTATGTACATCTGTATGTATATGTATGCATGTATGATGTATGTATGTATGTACTGTGTACATGTATACCTCTCTGTGTGTACATATCTCTGTCTTCTCTGTTTCTTTTCTGTCTGATTGCGATTTCTCCCGCCATTTCCTTCCTCCTCCTCTGTTTGTTCGGGTCGGTGGAATTTCACAGGAAGTGAGGACAGACATGGAAGGCTTTCCCGCTTCGAATGGCTCCTCTTCTGTTCAGCAGCAGCAGCAGCAGACAGGGACTGAAGAAGAAGAAGAAGAAGAAGGAGGAGAAGGAGGAAGAAGAAGAATAGGAGAAGAAGAAGAGCAGGAGGAGGAGGAGGAAGAAGAAGAAGAAAATGTTGTTACTATCAAAGAATACGTCGACAGTCTCGAAGAGCAAGAACTGGTAAGAACGAAATCTTTTACTCTTCTTCTTCTTCTTCTTCTTCTCAAATTCCGTTAAAGTGGATCTTTGTTCACCACTGAATTTCCAGTCCGCATTCGGCGGGACTGGAATTCATACGTCGTTTCCTCTCTATGAATCATGATTTCGTGATAGAAAAAAAAAATACTCTCTCTCTCTCTCTCTGCATTTGAATTTTTTATGCACAAATCCATCGTGATTCTTATTCATGACTCTTCCCCGGATCTTACCTCACTCTCTGGCCGTTGTCTTCACGGTTTTACACCCATATCATAACATAATAACCGTAAATCCTATAGAACCCAAGTAGGATGATCCAATCAATCTCCCTGCGGATGCTCATAATGCATCAATCTTTGTCTTTCTTTCTCAACATCTCCCGGATTGATCGACCAAAGGCACCTCTTTGATTAGGTCTACAGGTTTTCTCCAAACAACGTTTCATCAGGTCGTTTCAGGTAATTGTGGTGTGGATTTATCCATCAGTGTATTCTGCACCTTTTATCACATGGTTGGCGGCAACATAGAATAAGCATGTACACTACGTTTACCTTTTGGGATCTTTAGTTCTTCTTCCATCTGGTCCTTGCCAAAGGCATAATGGATGGTCAATAAACCCTGTCCAATTCTGTATAAATGAAGCAGATGCCATCAAATAGTGCAAATGGATCCACTGGAAAGCATAGTTGTACAAAGTGGGAGACAAAAAAGAAGCAGGAATCAATCTTTTCTTTAACTGTAAAATGGTGTTTCTGCGAAATCTTTTTATAGTTTGGTTTGTTTTCTGTTTTCTTTATTTCCCTCCATCTCTTCTTATTGCACAAGTTTCATTTTTTTCACTCTTACAACTTGAACTTATCACATACATATTACATGCACACTCTCTTAATCTCCGTTTCTACCTTCCTCTATCCCATCTCTTCTTATTTGCAATTTGAATCTTTGTTAAGGCAACTCGCAACCTTTACTGCTGTCATATAGCCACATCCTGTTCTACTATTGTAGAATTTGTAATCCGTATGGACTAGTGTAATTCAAGAATACACTAAAGAAGTAATGATTGGTGAATTTAGACTATATGGAATTTCAAAGACTGGGTACACATTATTTGTGGGTACATTTGCTTCCAGTCCATAGGACATTTTGTTTTTATTGGGAGGATTCTGCGTCCCCATTCATTGTAGGTGTTATCTATGGATTTTCACTGTATAATTAAAATGCTGCATTTGAGGAACTAATTCAGGCTCAAGTTTAGATTCTGTTCATAAGTCAAATTGCTGCATAGAGGACACTGTCTAGGGCAGTGATACAGAGATTAATGCACAGCTCATTGGTGGATCTCAAGTCAGCATAAATGGCATTGCTCAGATTGTTCATGAATCAGCTTACTCCATAAAGAACATTTACACAATCCATGACATGCGTACACCCTACAGCCTATAATGCATCACTCATTTGTTGAACAGAACCTTTGTCTTGAAAGTCATATGAATGCATACATGATTGCTATGTGTCCGATGTTCTCTTTCATGATGCTTAAAGAATGTGCATCTTTCATGCATGATATTTATAACTTGGACAGATTTTTATTTATAAAGGATTTTCTCATTCATATTGTATGATAATTTCATGTTTAATGGTATGTGTCTTCACAGCCTTGCATGCATTATGTGCGAAACTCTTACATGATTCATAGTTAATGTTTTTATTAGAGTTTCATGCTTAAAGCTATGTAATTTTCATGCATCAGGTGTAAAAATTTTGTAATGTCTTAACATAACTAGATTTTGCATTTATAAAGTAAGTAAGCATAACCCAGATCTGGTGTTTCTCATTCATGTAGGAGAAAACTATTTGTGTTTAAAGTTTCAAGCTAAACTATATATGAGTCCTAACCTGGCTGGATCATTAATTTTGATGAAGGAAGTAGACATGATCCTTGGTGGAGATGATGGGAAGGAATGCACCTATCCAAAAGGTTACCTACCAAGGCAAGCTGTATTCTCCTGCATTACCTGCTGTCCTGAGGGCAATGCAGGCGTTTGCGTTGCTTGTTCTATGGCATGCCATGATGGTCACGAGGTATGATTTTATCTTCTAACACACATTGATTCTTATGTTATTGATCATTTATATTCGTGTCTTAATTTTCTCTGGAGTTATAGATATATCTGCCCATACATAAATGGAATTCTGGAATTATGCTTTTTTTAAGGTCATAGAAATCTGGACAAGGAGGCACTTCCGATGTGATTGTGGTAATTCCAAGTTCGGTGTAGGGATATGTAAGCTTTTCAGCAGCAAGGATACGGAAAACAGTGAAAATGTGTACAATCAGAACTTCACTGGTGTATATTGTACTTGTAAACGACCATATCCAGACCCCGATTGTACAGAGGATGTAGGAGAGATGCTACAGTGTTGTGTGTGTGAGGATTGGTTTCATGAAATCCATCTTGGTCTAGCATCAGCTGATGAGGTGCACAGAACATGCAATGCACTTGCTTTCATTTATTTTTATTTTGGGGGGGAGAGGTCTTGTCAATACTCTTATCTTCACTGCATGAAATTCCCAAAAATTACCATAATATTTTCAAAATCCCTAAAAAAGTCTGACAAGAATCATTGAGAGAGAAATCTTCTGGGAGTGAATTTGAAAATATGAGAGGGTTATTTTGGGAAATTTATGAGAAATGAAGAGTTTTTATTCTCTGAGTTTTAAAAAATCAGATTTTGTTTAGAATCTGTGAAAATACAAGAGTTATTTTTAGGAATTTGATGGATATTTTGGCAAGTCTCCTTGTTTTTTCCCCTACATAGTGTTTCCATATTCCATATATAACATAGATTGTTGAAAATTTTCTTTCAGGTTCCACGAGATAATGAAGGGGGACCCTTGTTTGAGGAGCTCATATGTCAATCATGTGCATCTTCTCTAGACTTTTTGTCATACTATGATGAAGTCTTGGTGCCATTTACTGGTGTAAGCAGTAACCATAAAGAGGGTGAATTAATAGGAACAATTTGTGGAGAGACAACAGATTTTGCACATAGTATTGTAGATATAGATGGTTGTCAGACTTCCCCTGCAAATTCATTGAAAGAACCTTCTTCTTTAGATTCGAAGAGTCATCCCAATCCTACTCTAGAAGGGAATATAAACCTGGGTCATGAAAGAGATGGCTTTGATGAACCAGGAACTCAAACTGACATAAATCGACTGGGTTGCAAATTAAGACCAAGAGAGGATTTGTCTTACACAAAGGGAAACTGTACAATATTTGATGAGAAGTATTCAAAAGATAATAACAATGGAGAATCGAGCAGCATCCACACTAGTTCTGGTAGAGCTTTATTTCTGAAGAGAAATTGGCGATCTGAATTGTGCCAATGTGATGTTTGTTGTGGGATGTATTCGAAGAAGGGTGTAAGCTTTTTGATAGACCACAATGATACACTAATAAAATATGAGGAGACAGCAAAGCTGAAAAGGAAAGAAAAGATGGAGGCAACCAATGGGCATGATCTATCATTTCTTAATGGCCTTGGTCACACAGGACAGATCGAATTTTTACACGGGCTTAATGACATGACAACCGAACTTTCAGCTTTCTTTGTATGTGTATCTTTTTTCTTTTTCGTTTTCTCATGAATTAGTAGGCTTTATTTATAATGTTGTAGGTTTGTAATGATAACATAATAGAATGAATGGGTTTATGTATATTCAGGCATCACGCGAAGCTGGGAAAGCAATAACGAGTGCCGATATCTATGGCTTCTTCGACAATTTGAAGAGGAAACGAGCGCGTTTGAATGAGCAATAAATCCATACATCTCATTGTATAATTTTAGTTTGTTTATCAGAGGTACTCCATCAATGTTGTGAAGTATTTTCTTGATGCCATGAAATTTATACTTAAAGAGCTCATATTCACTGAATCTGAATTGATTTTTATTGGTCTCTTAGTGATCTCTTATACTTTTGGTTTTATATAATCTAGTCTCAAAATCTACTTTTTTCTATTTAAATTGTTCTCACAAGGTTTAGGTTCACTCATTGAATGGAACACCGGGATTCTAGTATTATGCATACGGTCATTATCATCAAAGTGAGTTCTATCCTTTGCTACAACATTACAAATATATAATATATTTAGTTAATATTTGTTCCGTAGTATGTTGGTTTATAATTGAAATCTTTTGCCGCGATGTATTTGATGTGATGATGCCGTTTCCATCGATTTCAGTTATGCTAACCGCTTTTACATGATTACCGAGTATTATGATCTACTTTTGAAACAAAAGCTTCTTTTCTTTTCATTTAAATGTTTTAAACTGCATTAGTTAATCTAAGCGAGGATATGTATATTTTGTGTGTGGTATATATGGTATATATGTATGGCATGCTCAGAAGGTTGGGCTATATTGAGTGTGGTCAATCAGGTAAACAAACAATATATATATGTTCTCAGCACAAAATGCTTTTTGTGTTGATCAAGCAATTCAAGTTTCTTCTGTTTTCTGTATTGATCAAGCAATTCTAACTTCTGCTATTATGTCACCTAAAACCATTGAAATATAGGATGACATTGATTTGTAGTTTTGTCCCAATGTTCAAGATAGTTTTATCTAGAGCTTTTACCAAGGTAACATAGTTAAACAAAAATAATGCATCATTAGTTGGAAAGGACATCGGTCACGCTACATTTGTTAACAATTGTCAACTTGTCATAACCAATAATATATCATTTATTGGGGACACTAATCCAACATTACATTTGTTTAGCAATTATTGGATAAGTGTCACCTTTTATTTGTGCATTGATGTATGAAATTTCCACTGATGATGGGAACAACTTTTTGTATTGAAGATCAAGTATTCTATCCAAGAACAGCAGAAACCCTATCTTCTGCCATGAGATATCAATTGTCCCCTAACATGATGAGATTATTGTGCCAAAGCTGGAGTTAAATATAAGGGGTTGGCTTCTCAATGCAAGTTGGAAATTGTCTATACTGTTTGATGTGTGCATTCCAAGGGAATTGTCACCTACAAGATTGTTTGGAGAAATGAAGCTTTGTCTAAAAATGTGGTAAAAATATTCAAGCTTGGAAAACCCATTTAGAAAGCAATTTGTGAGACGCCCATAATGAAAGCCCACTACACATTGAATGTCCAAATAGATCTAGGAATTAGGAAACGGTGTCTACTATGTTCTAGTGACTTCTTGCAATAAAGTCAACTTTTCTAACACTCGACATCTCATAAACTATCCATTCATGCATATGGACTCATTTGTGATAGACATAACATGTTTTCACGTTGACAAGGCTCTTATGTCCTTTAAATGATCGACATACCTCAAGTGAAGAATCAATAACTGATTGGACTGCCCATTCCAAACGATAATACAATCTTTGATTGTATTACACAATCCGACACTCTCTACCAAAGCAGTTGTCAAATGATTGGCTATCATTGACCCAGAACATGTCACTTATTTATCACTCTTCCCTACATTCCACTACAAAGCTATTATCTTTCTTTTTCCAATTTTGATCCCAACTTTCAAACTCAATAAGCTACCAACTCTCCATGATTGGAACTCAATAAGCTTCCATTAAGTATTTTTGGAGTACATGCGTGCGTCCATGGAACTCAAGTGAGGCCTAGTCTTTCCTTCCTTTGCCATTACCAAAACAATGTTGAAGTTATGAAGCTATCAATAGCCTTCATAGACCATGGTAATAGCAACAAATAATGTGACACCTTAGGAAGCATTCTTATCACAGAATTTTAACTCGCATATAGAGCAAGCATGGGTGTTTCTTCACATGCTAATTTTTTCCTTGATTTTTTGGGATATCCACTAAATGAGCATTTCATATTAGCAACTTTCATACAAGTTGGATACCATAATCCTACCCAACCAAGCCCATGCAAATTCCTCTTCATACATTACGGCAAACAAGTTCCAAACTTTCATAGCTTTCCTAATATCTTCCTACGTTCTGCCCTAAAACAAAAAATGGTCATTTGCCAAAGTCTCTCGCCAACGCAAGGATCTCTTAAAGGTAGTAATAACCCAACAAAATTCTTCCACCTTTGCCATAGTATGCATTGATGCAACATTATCAAATAGGATGCAAAGCAATCGCAAACAGTAAGAGAATTACTAGGCACCCTTGACTCGATGATTTTCTAAGTGGAATGGGTTGTTCTTTGTCTCTCTAGAACATTGGTAATATTAATACACTTGAAAACCACTACATTGTTGCAACAATTAATTTAATGCCATCGTGATATTGGTGGTGGGACATGTTGAGGCGCTAATAGATATGAAGAACACATGGTCAAGGAGAGAATCTCCACTTCCTCATGTGTAGAATTCCCAAATCAATTTTCCCTTAAACTTCCATTGCATTCCTTGAACTCCATGTCTATATTAAACTGCAAGCATTTTGCATATTTCAATTATGACACAATCCCTACCTCAATAAGCTAAAAAGAGGTGACAACTATCTTGGTGTCAAGTAAGAAGGTGACAATTGTCTCCCAAACCTGAGAAATATAGTCGCAAATCTTACACTTAAAATATGAAACAATGAGGACACCCTAATTGAGTTGTTGTATTATTGCCAATCCATGCCTTTTTACAGCTTATCCTACAAGTAGACTCTAAACCACCTATTTCCAAGTAAAGATTTTTGCTAGAAATGGCAATTTAGAATGCAACCTACACTGACACCATCCATGTCAAGTCTTATTTAAATGCCATTCTTGTTCAAAGTTTAACATCAAATGATAACCATTAAAGGTTGAACCCCCTCCAAATCACCGCTCTCCAAGCAAACGATTTTACCAAAAATGGCACATTATATTACTAGCTACATTGTACTATCGACGTGATCCCAAAGTCACTTATTTGCATGGGAACCTTGTTGAACCTCATACTAGGGATAAAAGCGGTTCGGGCAGCTCCACAAAGCGGTGATACTGGCGCATGAAACATGCGGGTGTTTTCAAAGGCATGAGCAAGGACAGCGATCTGTACAACATTGGCCAGGCGCATGTCTCATGGTCGTCCGCATCGAGCCCCCGTGCAACAAATGTAACTACTACTACTACTACTACTACCACCACCACCACTAACTAGACTACTAACTACTATTGACTACCACTAACTAGACTACTACTATTAGTGACTGCCACTAACTACTATTAACTACCAGTAACTAGACTACTAACTACTATTGACTACCACTAGCTAGACTACTAACTACTATTGACTACCACTAACTAGACTACTAACTACTATTAACTACCACTAACTAGACTACTAAACTACTATTGACTACCACTAACTAGACGACTAACTACAATTGACTACCGCTAACTAGACTACTAACTACTACTAACTACCACTAACTAGACGACTAACTACAATTGACTACCGCTAACTAGACTACTAACTACTACTAACTACTACTAACTACCACTAACTAGACGACTAACTACAATTGACTACCGCTAACTAGACTACTAACTACTATTGACTACCACTAACAGACTACTAACTACTATTAACTACTACTAACTACTACTAACTACCACTAACTAGACTACTAACTACTACTGACTACCACTAACTAGACTACTAACTACTATTAACTACCACTAACTACTATTGACTACCACTAACTACTACTGACTACCACTAACTACTACTGACTACTACTAACTACTATTAACTACCACTAACTAGTGCTTCTCCATGGAGTGGAGTGGAGTGGAGTGGAGTGGAGAAGAAGACGTGTGTGTGAGATGGGAGATGGAATAAGAAAGCAAGAATTGTGGGCATTTGAAGGCCACACAAACAATAACTAAGCCCAGGGCCCTCTCTCTCTCTCTCTCTCTCTCTCTCTCTTGAAGATCCTTCTTCCTCCTCCATTATCGCCATTAACTGTAACCCTAAAATGGCCTCCTCTGTGGTGAACCTTCGTCCCTCCATCTGCTCTCAGCATCACCATCACCATCAACAGAGCATCGCCTTTCTAGCTCGCAATGGCTCTTCAGGTTCGTCAGGGAATCCTTGTCGCTTCTCTTCGCCGTTTTCTGCATGGAATACTTCTTTCTTTTTGCTTTGATTTCTTTCTTTGTTAGTTGGAGCGCTTTGTCTTTTTGGTCTTCATTTCTAAGAAGAAGAAGAAGAAAAAGAGGGAAGAGGGAAGATCAGCTCTTGTCTCTCTCTTTTTCTGCTACAATTAGGTCTAGCTTTTCCCATTGGAACTAAGATTGTTTCTGTTTGCTAGCTCTCATATGAATTTGTTATCTGCATTCCTGTAAGAAGACCTACGAAGATTAGTTAAGAGGAGACAAGAAGATGACCATAGCTCTTGTGTTTCCCATCCGAGCTAAAGACTAGTCCTTTCAACTCATGGGACACAAGACCAGTTCTTGCATTTTGTTTCGGATTAAAAGAAAAGCTTAGTTTTTTCTCGTTTATACTACTACTAGTTCCTGAATTCTCTTGCTTTCTTCATGTATCCCTCTTTTGAACTGTAATTTCTGGGAGACTAAATAATTTGTTGTTACTTCTTAATTGGATCTCTCTCGTTTGTTCTTGCGTCTTCTCACACAGAAGTAGCCATTTATTGTAAAAAATACCTGTGTTTTTCTTCTGAGTTACATCAAGTCCACAAGTGTGTGTTGCAAGAAGAGAGAAGATAAGCGTTGTGGTTTTCCGTTTTCATTGGAGCTTGGTATATCATATGTAATGGGAGGTATCGCTTTTGTTCCTGATATAAATTTGTTAAAAGATTTTCTGTAGTTTTGTTTATGGATGAGAACCAATTTTTGTACTGATTTAGACATAAGAGTAGCAATTTAGAAGAACTTTAATGCATAAACCATCACATCGATAGTCCTAATGGTGAGGATACGGAAGGTGTTCCTTACATTAGGTTTGTAGAATTGTAGTATGTATTATTGAATATTTCTTTCAATACCCGTCAATATTTGAAAAATGTGGAATTGATTGCATCATGAATATGTGATAAATATGAACTATCATTTTCTGTAAAGAAAGCCTGGACCCATATTGCGAAAGGTAAATGGCTTACCCTATTAGAAACCTTACGTTGCATTCATTAGTTCGTGCGATAGGCTGCTTTTCCCTTATCATCATTTTTAAAAGACCACATATTGATGATTGATGGTTGATGACATATATCGTTCTTGATACAAACTTTCGATCATTTTTTGCAGGTCTAGCAATGTGCCCTAAACTCCATCGATGTAGTAGTTCAAAGTCCTCTTTTGTAGGAAGAAGCCAGTGTGTGTTTGAGGGGCATACCATCTCAACTGCAGGATCGAGCAACGTTCGAACCCTAATAGTTTCCATGGCAAAACCAGTTATCCAATTCATTAAAGGAATTGATGAACAAACTGTCCCCGATGTTTCTCTTACCAGATCAAAAGATGGAAGCAATGGTGTCGCAACTTTCTTGTTCGACCAACCATCTGTGTTTGATTCATCTCGAGAGCTAGGAGATATAACTGGTCTCTACATGGAAGACGAAGAGGGAGTAATGCAAACTGTTGACGTCAGTGCAAAGTTCGTCAATGGCAAACCTGCAAAGATTGAGGCGAGATATGTCATGAGAACTATAAAGGATTGGGATCGATTCATGCGCTTCATGGAGCGCTATGCTGAGGCAAATAACCTTGGATTTGTGAAGAAATGATGAATGATAAACATAATGAGCAGTGTTTGTGTACTGAAAATGGCCTTTGGATTTTGTGAAGAAAATGAACATCAGGGGGGAGGGTATTTGCCTCTGCTTTTGCCAAGAAAATGAACAATTAGTTCATTGGCTTGTGGATGTTGTATCCTATTTCTAGTTGGAGGTTAAACCTTTGCTTTCCTTTTTTCTACATGAGAATATGCTCAAAAGCATACCGAATTGTAACACTAATAATAATATCACACATCATCCTTGTAATCATTTGAGCTTTCTGGTGATGTTTTATTTTTTTGGTTTGAACTCCAGTAAGACCATTTATTTTATTTAGTCAAATGTGGAGAATGCATCTGTGTGGGTGGAATAATTTAAGATCATTTTATTTATGCCACTGGTTTAATAATGCATGAGGTGGGTGGAATGATTTTAGAGATGGTTGCGCTCATGAAATACATAACTAATATGTTGAGGGGACATCAACTTGAGGTTGGTTGGTTGGCGTGGTCACCAAGTGCTTTGTGTGAATCAGTCATAGCAAGCAATGATCTCCATGCTCATAATCATATGGCCATGCCTTATATCCTGGGGATCATGTTCATGACCTTTATTGTTGTCAACATTCCTCTGCACACTCGTGGCTTATGGAAGTTTGCAATGCATGATTACTGTTGCATCTAATATACTAATACTGAGGGCTGATTCTCTACTGTTTTCAAGCTCAAGCAAGATTTGGCATTGCTAGTGGACACCCTAGTATCCATCCACATATAGCTATTTTACATCCACAATTGCAATCTATTTTACACCCACAATTGTGATTTAAAGCTTCAAAACCATCAAAGATATAGAAATTGAGCAAAAAATATCAAAGATCAAAAGGACTACTGTATATCACATTTAGATAAAGATCGAAACCCAAATTTACCAAGAAACAATCTTGTTGCAATACAGACGAATCACTGAGATGACTTTTCAGGGTTTTGCGCAACCCATTTAAATTTGCACATAGATTGCTGTGAACTTGCAAAATTATATTCACTTGCCATATAACATTATACATCTCTAATACTACATATCATTGAAAACGAGCATCTTTCCACTTCATTTTACTCTCAAAATTTCTGTTTTTCAATGTAAAAATATTACAAATTGTTCTACTGGGAGACTTTCATACAGAGATTGTAACTGAATCCGGTTCTATTTGCTCAATATAAATGCAAGAATATTCTATTATGCACACGATATGTAAACGGAATTAATGGTAAGGGGATAATTTTAGACAACCTTCTGCTACTTAAGAAGTGGTTTTGGTACTGGGGAGATAAGTTTAGATCCCGTTTGCACCATCCACGCTCTCATATGTGGCCCATCATGTATAATATGTCATGTATATGTGTATGAAGACGAAAGAGAGAGAGAGAGAGAGAGAGAGATGATCATTAAATCTTGTATTCATTAACATGCATCCACTTTGTAGCTGACCACTTGTTGCCACTTATGACCGGACATCCACCTATCAAAAGCAAATTAGTCTAATAGAAAGATTCAAGGACTTCATTAATACGCGAAAAGAATTGTATTACCATGAAGACTAGATGGATCTAAGGATGCATCTGGCCTCGTGCTCCAAAATAACAGTGCATCACCAAGTTTGGGCTGTATAGATAACCCATCTTTTGCACATTCAGATAGACCGCTTTGTGTAAGAATTCTACTGTAATTCATATTAGCTGATGGGAAAACCGTCTCACCACCATCTTCTACATCTGAACTACATACATGAAAAACATATCTAATTGGCATGCTTAAGATCCCTTCACATTATGCTAGAAGACAACAAGAAAACATAACATGTTTGTCAATACAGAAGTATTGTAATCCAAAACATTTCACACTAGGTGATGGAGATACAACACTTATTTTTTCTCTATACATTTTCTCTATATATATGTTCCAGACGTTTAGTTTTAGCAAGCTACAGTACAAAGCGTTTTTCTTTTTCTTATTTTATTCATTTTGAAATTTTTGTCAAGTCTCAGACGCCATGTATATATCTTTCTTTATTCTTCTACATGTGCCCCCAACATTTTGTCTAGTGGTTACACCACCCTTGGTAGAAAAAGCTTTTCGGTAGAAGAGGTATGACTTTTTGTTTTGATTAGTTGTTTTCCTATCCCATTGAGAGAGAGAGTGAGAGATAGACAGATAGACAGAATGTTTTTCACTATTTGGGTCCTCCATGACTTGAGAGAAGACGCAGAGAGAATGTTTTTCACTACCTTGCAGAAGGAGGTACCACTTTTAGTTTTGATTGGCTGTTGAGAGAGAGAGAGAGAGAGAGAGTTGGCCAGATGGATGTAGCTCAGTTGTTAAGGTTGTTTGGCAGAGACCAGATGATCTTGTGTTCAAACCCTCCATTCAACACTAGCATCCTATTAAATTAATACATATGGTGTTATAGAAAAGTGTGAAAGAAGAACCTTGAACCCAAGGCCTACGATAAGCAGTCTTAACAACTTGCCACTAGAATATGCTAATTATGATAAAGACAGACAGAACGAACCCAATTGGTAAGGTTATTTGACGAAAACATGAAGGCCATGCGTTCGACCCCTATATTCTGCAGTGGGATCTAGTAGTACATATGTTGAGCTTTTGAGCCCGGGTGTGCATAGGTTAGTAAAAAAGTTGCATATCGCTGGGCATAAAGCAAGTATGGTTATTTGCTACTGTAAGTATGTGATATGTACAGGGTGGGTCCAAGAAAGGTGGATTTCTTCCACCCAGATGTGCTCAAGAAGTAATGCTATGAAAATCATCGCACATGAAACAAAAAAAATCATCACATGTGCAACAAAATCCCCACAACAAACATGTTGCACATTATGCAAGAAAAATTTTGAACATGAAGGGAAGAAGAAGATACATACAGATACATTAACAATGTCGCCATACGTTGCCCGCCATTCTTTATATTAATAGTATCTTGGAAGTAATCATAATGCGCTTCATACTTCTGCCCAACTTCATAATGCAAAACTTGGAGTCCTTCGCCATGCTCTATTTCCTCAAAAGATAAAACAATGTCTCTTTCAGATACTATGCTAAGCAACAATGGATAGAATGTGTTTGTCTTGAAAGTTGATTTTACCAGAAACATGATGAAAAATAGAGTTGCCATACCTACAGGAATGAATGAGAAATCAGCAATCCTCTTCTCTATCGATCTGATGATCTTATCTTGACCTCTGCTTAAGAATGTTCCTGAACTTGTACGCACCCTACATATAAACAATCAGGCTGATATATAGATATGATGGAAGGATTAACTAGACAATCTAAAATACGCAATGAATTATAATTTGAATAAAACAATATCTAGAATAACTACCTGCTATCTTTGCTCTTGCCAGTTTCACTGTCCACTACAGTTGACTTCACCATGTGAGGCTTTGCTAAACTTATTAAGTAATTGCATTCGTCCTCCAACTGCAAACCTCTCTCTCTCTCTCTCTCTCTCTCTCTCTCTCAAGCGTGTGGATGTTCCCAAGCCTTGCCTCCTTAGAGCTAAACCTAAAGGGAAGCCCCCAACTATCACTCTCCAAATAAAACCTTGATAAAATTTGCAACCAGGAATGCCAACCACGTTGAGTCAACCAAGTGATGCCACAAAATGATGGTACAATATGTTAATATTGACCAGTAAGAAATACTATTCAAGCACCAATCCAAGTAAGGTTGCTCATCTGACAGCACATGTAAATATCCTTGAAGCAATAATATGCTCGGCTCTTTTTGCCACATAAATCCATAATGTGACAGAATACATGATAAGCATTTGACTTCTTCAAACTCTATTAACCTTTGAGACTCAGAATTAACACCACCCACCTCTACAATCCCTAACTGAGATAACCAATTAAACAGACATCTCAATCTCTCATCCCTGCCAATATAACAATCAAGAAGAAAAACGCAATTCCTGTTGCAATGAATCACACTGATCTTGACTAGTTAGTGACGCCCACTCAAAATATGACAAAGCTTCTTGCCAAGAGAAGATCAACTGTTATGCATGCCAAACTTCAAGTGGAATATTTCCATTGATCATTTGCCGCCGTGATGCCTTAAGCTTAGTTCTCCAATGCATTAATCCATCCTATTTGATGAAATATTTCAACATGCATACCATGATTGAGTTTGCAAACACGTATCTCACACTAAAGAGAATAAACAAGGCATCAAATACATGTCCAAATGTACGGCAGCACCACCTAATCTCCTGGAATTGCTAAATGGTTCCAAGAAATCCTTGTAATTCCCATCTTATCCTTCTTCTGCACAACATGTTGAAGAGGTCACAATTTGATTGCAGTGAGTTCTTACAAGGGACTATATCTCTCACTCACTATAAAAAGGAAAGGTTTATATAGCAAGTGATTAAGACTATAGATTGTGGGAAAAACGGGCAGAGTTCAAATACTTGTCAACGCATATCATAGGCGACCATTAAATGTGGTTGGTAGGTGCCTCTCTCACTATAAAATGGGGAGAGGAGAGCTCATTGAGGGGTTTTTCCATTTTTCAAACTATCATGGTTGGCTCCCTAATGACAAAACAATTTGATGTATATGGAATCCAAGGTAAGTGCATGGGGTCAAAAAAATGGTAAGAGAGCTTATGGGCAAGCTAGCTTCTGAAAACACCATAGCACCATGGATCACCTTGTCACGCTTCAAGTATTAATGGAGGAAAGTTGCTTGAGAGGTAAGGGTTTATATTGTTGCTTCATAAACTTCAAGAAGCTTTGATATGGTACCTCATGAGCATCTTTGGAGGTGATGGGAGAACTAAAGGTGCCAGGTGAATGTAAGCTTGCAATTTCCCAAATCTATGAAAAGGCTATATGATGTGTACGTATGGGAGATGGAGTTTCAGATTTTTTCAACAACACAATTGGAAAAATTTCCTGTTCCAATTAGATGCAAGATATTGAAAAATAGTTTGAAAGATGGGATGCAACACACTTGCTTTACAATGCATCAATATATTCCTCTGTAAATGAGGCCTTTTTGTAATGCCAATGTATCATGACATGGGAAAAAATGTGGAAGCTCACACCTCACACATTTTACTACGTCTGTTGCACCTAACTACAAAACCATATTCTTCGTTGACCAAGGAAACCACACACATCAATACATATTAGAATCCATCCTATTTATTGCCTGTCATCTGAACCATTGTTTCCATGTGACTTACTTCACTCACTACGATGCTAGACAAGGCATTGGGGCACAAGTGATGAGAGTAGTCGACTATGCATACTTTGCCTTAAACAAGTTCAGGAGTTTGAACAAAGGCAGAGCATTGATAACTAAGCTTTAAACACATCTTTGACCAAACCCAATCCTTGTGCGAATTTATCTCACAATCACAATGTGCAATGTCAATTGTGACATTCATTGGTAAAGCTCTTGAACATCGAGAGACGCTACTCAATTTCATTTGTATTACATGAAAACATTACATTTTTGGTCCCATATGTCATATTTGACCTCCATGGACAATAATGAAATCTAACATATCTAGTAGTTTCACAAATTTTGTTTATTAGATTTAATTTGCAATTTTAAACTGCATGTTCCATGAAACAAGCCAATTCTTACAAGATTCAAAAGGCAATGGGAACATCACTATTTTTTTATCGAACCTACACCTTTCTTTTCATTTCTTGTAGTTTTACCATATAGTTCAACATTGAAAACATGTGAAAATTGTCAGCATTAAGTATGTCCAACATGCAATCAGAATATAATACCAAGAAGTTGTGGTAAACAAAAGCCCGCGGTTCCCAAGAGATCATTTCCACCCAAGCTTTTCTGTGCAAGAGTTCCCCATCCCTATCAACACATTCGATAGCATCAAATAGACACAAACAAAAATTCCTGTTTTTAGTATCATTGAAATCAAACAAAATTCCCTATAAGGATTTGCATGTCCAACAATGAGCATCAAGATCCATGTTCGCTATAAAAACTAGATTCTTTGTACCTCTTAGATAAATAAGAGCAGGGAATAAATATTCACAATCAATCAGAATAAGTGATGAAAAAGAAATCAAGAAAGAGCATATTCCACACAGAAAGAAAGAAATGTGTATCAGCCTCTATTAAAGCCTAAGATAAATCTAGTTTAAGCTCTATAATTATGGTATTTTACTATTTACACTATACAATATGATAAATTAGTGAAAACCATATTCAATCACTAATTGAAGCATAAAACTATCCAAACATTAAGATTTGATAGATTACATTAATAAGAAAATCCACGAATTTAGTAAGTAAAATTAAATCTATACAATGTCCACGTACTTTGCAGTTGTAGGGTGTGTGTGAACAACCCTGAATAAAGGTTAGAGATACATTCATGTGGCATATCATGTGGATGGCTATGGCCTGACACACTGTTTTAGGAATTTTTATATATAAGACTAGTTACCCTATTGTATGTACATTACTTCTTCTCCCCTTAATCTATTGGTATTCCTCTCTTTAGAGAGTGCTGCCTTTCATCATTGCACGTGGTTCACTTGAGTTACGTAGTGTGCGCTAGTGTAGGATATAGTTGAGCATGTTGCAAGAGAATGAGCTCAGCTCAAGAGATTGGTTTGGATGAATCCTTCTATATTCTTAATATTAGAGAATCATGTGATATTTAGCTGGCTTGGTTAATTAGGATTCTTAACTTTAAAAATCATCCTCCCTCCCAGTTTGTTTTCCCCTGTTTGATATTCAACCATCATCTGACCTTATTTGGCCATATTTTCACAACCAATTGAGGTGGTTGTGGGTCATCTTTTCATGGCCCCCCATCCGCATTGTGGGAAGAGGCCTTGTGCAAAAAGTCTTGATCAGGATTTCCGAATTGCATATGACCATATATGAAATGTGAAAGTAGATTATTGGATTCAGAGTACAATGCCCATAGTGTGGATATGAGAAGATGAGTATATACAAAGCCCCCAATGAAACCTTGGTAAATCAAGAAAAATTAATAAGCTTCAATAAAAATAGAGGGGCAACATAGAAGGAGAAATGCAGTAGCAGTTCAGCCTCAACAGGAGATGGAGGATACAACGAGAAAGAAAGGACTGCCACATGAGAGAAAAACTTTAGGGATGAGTACAAATAGACAGAGATTGCAAATTTCAGGAGCACAGAAGCACATTAAGTAGTTTTTCTTAAGCACTCTAGTATATTTAGAGACTTTGTTGCTTCTGTGTCTTTGTGTCATTTTATCCAAGTGCAGGTCCTAACTTTTGTAAAACTTAACATGAGCACCACAAACGAGAAGCAACAAGTGGACTGTGGAGTATAAATGGACTGAGACTTACAAATTTTCAACAGAATCGATGAAAGAAGTTAAACAGAGATTTCTGGAAAGTAGAATTGGAAAGCACAAAAGATCAGCAAATACATGTTGGAGCACAAATTCGGAGGTTGTGATATTGAGTCTGATATCTAGAGACTTGAAGTATTTTGTTTAAGGTTTGCATCTTGAAAATATGTGTGACAGCAAGAAATTGTGTCTATATGCAACAAGAGGATGTGTGTAGGCAGATGGGTCTTCCAAACTATAGTGTGGAGTCCATGTGCTTCAGGTTGTCTCAACTTAATGTGATATTTTTAATTCATATTGCATATTGTGTGTGAAATTTTGAAGGGAAAAATATTAAAGGTGAAGGTACTAAAATTCTCAAAAACAAAATTTCTTACAAAGAGGAAGAGAAAGAACGGCACTAGAAATGTGGTGGTATTGTATCTTTGGCACATGCTAGCCATAACCCCAAAGCCAGACAAGGCTTCTGGTGGAATGAAAAATAATAATGAAGACAAAAAATGTGCTTACTAGATCTATCCAATACAAACTAACCCAAACCTCACTTCAAACAAGGCTTATTACAATTAAGCAGAAGAAGAAGAATACAATTAAAAACACCATGTACCCAAATATGTAATTACTAGATCTATTCAATACATAGTAGCCCAAATTTTGAAAACCTGAATACAAGTCAGAACAAAAATAAGGAAGACACTAAGAAAGAAAAAAACTGACTTCTTCACAATTGAGTAAATGAAACAAAGATAGAAAGAATGAGATTTTGGAAGAAAACATAAAAAAGAACCTACTTTTTTCACTGTCGATTTTATGGAACAAACATGGAGTGTAAGTTGAGGGTAAAAAAACAAAAACAAACGCATATTGTACCTGGGCAAGTGTGGACGAGAGAGAGAGATTGCAGGTAAACTCAGGGAGACGGAAGCTCCATTAGAGATTTCTCCAGAAGGAGAAGAGGAAGAAGAGGATCCATTAGGAAGGGCGATGAAGCCAAACAAGACGAGACCAATAACTGAGAGGGACAGGGACAGGATGAGGAGGTATAATCCATATGATGGAACCTTTTGAGCGTGAGGTTGAAGACGAGGAAGAGCGCGTGCTCCTCTGGACATAGCTAGCTAGCGAGCGAGCGATCGAGATATGTACACAGCAGAGAAGAATCCTTTCAATCTTCCTTCCTGCTTTCCTTCCCCCTCTTCCTTTCCAAACGAACCTTCGCGCCAAATGGTTTGGTTTTGGTTTGGTTTTGGTTTGGTTTGGTTTGGTTTCAAAGCCAAGAAACCGGACCGAACCGAAACCGAAACCGAACCGGGCCCATCGCTACCTTTGCCTTCAGGCTGCATTCCTGTGTCTTCCTTCACCTTTTGAGTCTTATGTTATGTATGTATGTATTGTATGTACATATGTATCATATGTTATGCTCGTGACTAATTTGCCACTAAAATCATAAATCGGACGGATGGTGCACGGCGTGTTTCGAATGGCCGGCGCATGCGATCTGCGTCGTCAGATCTTTGTCCACAAAAAAAGTGTGTGCCCCTTGTTAGTAACCCCGACCGGCTCTAACTGTAGCCTCTACCACCAGTAACCCGGGCTCTTTTTGCGCAGGCCGAGTAACCCGAAGAGGTTCAAGGCGCGTGCGAATCTGCACCGACAATAAATCTTTGTCTAGAAAAGCGCGTGTCTTGCTAGTGACCTGGCTCTAACTAGCCTCTACCACCAATAACCCAATTCTTATACATAACCTGAGTAACCTAGCTCTCTCCAGTAGCCCGCGTAACTTGGGTGATTGGACTAACTCAAAACCCAATTGAAAATTAGGATTTCACCGTACATATACACTTTGACAAATAGGATTTCACTTAGGATTTCAAATACACCATATACACTTCGGATTTCATCATATAAGCTTTGACATTTAGGATTTCAACATCTACACTTTGACAATTAGGATTTCACTTCAGAATTCAAATACACCATATTTGCTTAGGATTTCACCATGTACACTTTGGCAATTACGATTATGTTCTAGTATGAGGTCCGCAAGCTCATTATTCTATGCGTTTGTAGCCTCCATGTTGTTTTCAACCTCCAACTTGGCGGATACGTTGCTTTTGATATCCCTTCCTACAAAAACCCTGCAACCATAACCACAATTAGCACACATGCACTACTATTATAGTCTCGTGTACATTGTTGAATAATGCATGGTGCCATACCTCCCTTCATCGGGGCTTCTTTCACCCCGATCATAATCAAATTCAAATAACTCTTTGGACCTGGCAACCATATATGCACGCAAGGCAGATTGAAAAATAATGACGAACTCCACCACAATAATCTAAACCCTAATACCAACTTTCAAGAATGTTTTATCCATCCACAGTTTACCCAACTCAATATTTTCCTTTCACTCACAAAGCTGCAAGCATACCCAAATAACATCACAAAACATGCGATCAAAAGCAGACAGATAACATATGTCAACAATCATCCAATGCATGCATTCACAAGATTCTAAAACCTAATACCACATATGACGGTCCATTTTAGCCAACCCAACATTTTCTTTTCACTCACCAACATATACGCTTTTTTCAGAAACATCAAATGCATGCATCCAAAAGAATCTAAAACCTAATACCATAATTCGACAAACATTTTATCCATTTTCAAGAACATTTTCCGAACATTCACAAACATGTAGGCATGCCCATAAATCATTAAAAAAGTAGCAAACAAATAAGAAACCATGCAAATATGCATGTGGTGTTGCAAGTGGTTTGAGTTCTTCCATCCTAAAACCCAACTGCAACAAGCATGTTGTTGTTTCAAAAAGTGGGGAAAATGACAAAACATCAAGGTTTTTGTCGACTACAATTAAACTTTTAGTCGAGCTATTGCAATGATCCAAGGTACTCCTTTGAGTCGTGCTACTGCACAATCAAGCTACTGCTTTGAGTCAGGTTACCATTTTGAGTCTAGCTACCATTTAGAGTCAAGGCTATTGTTGTGAGTTGGGCTACTGTGGATGAATCGGGCTACGAAAATAAGTTGGGCTAATGAGATGAGTCAAGTTGGGCTACTGATTTAAGCCGGGCAACTAAGATTGGAAAGGGACGAGTTACTCAGGCTGCCAAAAAAAAAAAGATTTTAGAATGGTGCACTTTTTCTTGGATAAAGAGATAAGATGGTGTAGATTGCACACACCCTCGGAAATGAACTCTCCACTGTTCATGATTGTGGTTCCCTCGTTATGATTTTTGTTGCAAATAGACATGTCGATGTTATGAAAATACATACACACATAAATGATAAGACTAAGAAGACCACAACTCCGATTCTCACATAAAAATGATAAAATCTTTTCTTCTTCTTCTTTTTCCAAAAAAAAAACTCCTTACATTAGTTATAAAAAAAAATGTTAAAATCATTGGGCAAGGGCATGTCATGTGATAAAAATAATATTCATAAATGAGAGAAGGGCATTTGGTGGAATTTGACCAAACTACACACACAAAAGCGTGCCACTCTGCAACTCTCACATAAAAATGTCTGCGAAGAGAAAGGCGCAGTCTTTTCTTCTTCTTCTTCCTTTTTGCCCTAAAAATTGATACGCACGCACAGAGCGACAGCCAGGAACAGGGCGGACACACAGACAAGGAACAGAGCTCCAGTTTCGGCCATGGATCACTCAGAGAATCTGTATCCGAAACTCATGTAGAAGAAGAGAAGCTCCCCCATACAGAGCTCGAGTCTCCACCATGGATCACTCAGAGAATCTGTATCAGAAGCTCATGTAGAAGAAGAGAAGCTCCCTCATACAGAGGTCGAGTCTCGACCATGGATCACTCAGAGAATCTGTATCAGAAGCTCATGTAGAAGAAGAGAAGCTCCCCCCTCCCCCCCCCCCCCCCCATGACTCCCTCCTTAGGTTATGGCAGACCCTGCTTCCTAAGAAGAAGTCAAACGTTTCTTCCTCCTCATTCTCTTTATCGCAGTTGGAACTCGGGAGAAGTGGCGGGCTCTTCTTGTTCCTTTCCAGAAAACCCGAATTCCCATCATCTCCTTAACAGAAGACAGGATTTAATGCATCGTGGAAAGGCGAAGAGTCTTGCGTTTCAAGAACTTTCTTCTTCTTCTGATTTCATATACGCTGGAAAAGAGAAGATTTTTGCGTTTCGAGCTTTTTCCTCACCTTCTTCTCCTTCAGGGTTAATGTATATCGGAAATGAGAAGCGTTTTGCTATTCGGGCCATTTCATGGATCTCTTCTTCTTCATCATCAGATTTAATATGTCATCGAATTGAGAGGCCTTTTGCTTTTCGAACTTCTCCTTCGTCATCTCTGGGTTCCATATATACTGGAATTGACAGACCTGATGCATTTCGAGCTTTTCCATCACCATCTTTGTGTTCAATATATCATGGAAAATATGAACCTTCAGCTTTTCGACCATTTTCGTCATCATCTTCAGGTTCAGTTTATACCAGAAAGGATGGGTCTTTTGCCTTTCGACCTTTTTCGACATCTTCTCCTTCAGATCAGGATTCAGTTCCCGAATGGATAGAAGAAGTTGTTCAGCTGAGTGAGCAAGGGGAAGTCTTAGATTCATACAAAGGCTACCGAGAAGCTATGCCAGGATTAGATGATTTTGTATATGTCGGGGAAAAGAAGAAGAAAGCTCTTACTGACGAGCAAATAGTAGAGAATATTTGCAATATTATTCGAAGATGGGGTTGGGGATCACTTGCTGAAAATGAGCTTGAGAACATGACATTTCGACCCACTTCTTATCATATCATCGAGGTTTTGAAACAATTCCGGGATTTGGATATTTTGATGGGGTTTTTCCGATGGTCTCGAGGCCAAAAATGGTATTCCCCAAGTATTTCAGTATTCAATTTACTCATAGACAGAACAGGACTTAATAGAGATTTTGATGGTGTTCTATGGCTGCAGAATACAATGAAAGAAGATAATTGTCCCCCCACTTCTGTCACTCTAAACATCCTTATAAAGTGCTATCTTCGAGCCTCGAAGCTTGAAGAAGCTCTCTCTTGCTTTGCAGAGAACACGAAATCAAAAGATCTTCAACCTGATATGATGACTTTCAACACTTTGATCGGATCGTGTGTTGATGGTGGGCTACATCAAAAAGCGATTGAAATCTTCAACACCATGGAAGAATTTGGATCAGTTCCTGAAAAACATGTGTACGAGACTATGATACCTGTATTTGTGAAGGCAGGAAACCTGGAAAAGGCAGGCAAATTGTTTGAGGAAATGAGATCTAAAGGAAATCAAGGGAGTCTTTCTCTTTATGCATGTCTTATTGATAGTCTTGGAAGGGCAGGAAGACTTGATTTTGCTATGAAGCTATTTAGTGAGATCAAAGATTTTGGAAAGACACCATCTGCTGGCATGCATGTGTCTCTTATAGAGTCATTTGCAAAGGCAGGGAAGCTTGAAATGGCTCTGAAAATCTTGGGATTAATGCAAAAGGCCGAACATATACCTACATCTTCAGTATTCACTTGTCTCATCGACGCCCATCTAAAAGCAAGGCAACTTGATAAGGCGATGCAATTGCTTGGGAATATGATGAAAATTGGACATTTGCCTAGTCGGGCACTTTATTCATCTTTTATCGATGCTCATTTAAAAGCTAGAGAGCTTAATACGGCTATAAAGCTATTTGCTAGTATGCAAGATGCTGGGGTTTTGCCTACCCCTCCAGTTTGTACCGCTCTGGTACATTCTTCTGCCTTAACTGGTGATCTTCAAACTACAATGAAGCTTTTTCAAAGTATGCATAAGCTTGGATTTAGACATGGTGAAGGAACATATGCATTGGTCCTTCCTCTTCTCATGAAACAATCTCCACAAGATCATCTTATGAGCTTTATGCAAGAAATGAAGGCAAACCATTACCCTGTTGATGGCCTTGCAAGTAATGCTTTGATGGGTATATTGCTCGATGGTCATACGATTCCGGCATGCGAATGCTACAAAGTATTCATGTCTATGAGTGTTGAGATAAACTCCAGAGTGAGCCGGCATATAATGGAAGCATCGTTGAAAGATGGGCTTTATGATGTGGCAAATATGGCTGTGGAACGTTTAATGAAGTCCGGGTTCACAGCTGACCTTAGGATGTATACCCTCATTCTGAGTTGTTTCTCGAGATGTGAAGTGATGGATAAAGAAGCTTTGATTATGTCCATGTTGAGCTCGACAAACCACAGTGCTCATAAGTTTTTATGTGGTTTGCTCACTAGTCCCGAGCAAAGGAATGATTCAGCGTTAAACTTTGTTAGATCATATTTTGAGAGTCTTGAGCATGAGGTGGATGAGAAGCTTGCTAGATGGTTCACATGTGTGCTTTTGAACTATCTTGTCCTAATGGGGCAAATCAAGCGTGCGCGATGCGTTTGGAAAGTCGCTTATGAAAAGAAACTCTTTCCTAATCGGATCTTATTTGATCAAGAGCTCGTGTGGTCGCTAGATGTCAGAGCTCTTTCTATAGGGGCTGCGTTGACCGCCATCGTGCATACATTGCATAGGTTTCGGAAACGTATGATTCATTACCACACAATACCAAGAAGAATTAAAATTGTTACAGGAAGCACTTTGAATGATCCTATTCAAGATTTGCTTAAGCCATTAGATTCGCCTTTTGAGAATCATGGAGGAGCTCTTCGATGCCGAGGAGCATATGTTGCACAATGGTTTAACAAGCCTATTGTCGAGAAATTCCTTGAAAACGAGTTACCTTCAAGAGATGAATTAGTAATGCAAAAAATCAACATGCTCTTTCCGAGGCCTAAACCTGAACCATACATGTTAATTGTGAACTCGGCAACAAGTTTTTGATATTTAATTCATTGTCACATGAGTTTATTTCTCTCAACGAGGTAAATGAAGACGTACTTTGTGAATAGTTGTTGCGGGGGTTTACTCTATTATCAAGCCTCTATGTCTTGCTTGAATCCTTGCGTAATTTGCTTGGCTCAAGCAAAAGTTTGGAAAACAATCCCCTAGTTTAGTGTAAGTTTCACTTGCAATACACAAAAATACAATTCAACATGTTTGATTGTATTAAGGTTTATTACTTTACTCAGTAAATTTATTTTTTGAACCAGGGATCCTATACCATTGGTACAAATGCTGAGAGTATATGTAAAATTTGTTACTTTGTTAGTAACAAATCCAATGGCAAATATACAGATGAAAACTTTGTGGTAACAAAAGATGATGCTAGGTGCATGTATGTGGCATAGCATGGTGAAATAATTTTGTCGATTACATGATAAAGATGAAAGAGTCAAAAGAATTGTTGCCAGATTATTGGAACACTCTCAAGTACAACAGATGATGCACATGACTTTAATTTGTAGCTCTAAATATCCCTCACAAGTACATTGTTGTTGTCTTCCCACATTGCACCGAGAACATTTTATTCCTTTATCATGGTTGATAGCTCCCTTTGTATTGAGTTTCGACACAACTTCTCTTAGGTCAAGTAGTGTAATATAGTGCAACTCCTAAATGGATTATTGGAATATCCTCTCAAGTACAATATAGCCAAGGCACATGACATTAATTTATGCTCTAAATATCATTTTCAAGTACATTATTGTTGTCATCCCACTTTGCGGTTGAGGACATTTGATTACCTTGTTGTAGCTAATAGCTCCCCTTGTATTTGAGTGTTGTTTTTGCATGAGCATGACATGACTTCTATTAGGTCAATGTAGGCCTAGTGTAGCAAAGGTTTCAATGCAAATTATGCCAAATCTCATATTTGCACATTGGATGGACAATAAAGAACATCCAAGCACACTCTTTAAGGAGTTTGACGACATAAAAAACACAATCAAAGGTCATTTGAGTACCAACAATAGAAGAAACCATCATAACTTCAATGCCACATATAATACCTATTATTGTGGAACCCCTACACATGCAATACACTAACACAATTAGCAACAATGTCTATATCAACAACTTCCACGCATCATATCCCTACCCTAAGAAGGTGGAGTTTGTTCAACCAAATGTCATCACAAGATAAACAATCACACCAATAACAATTCCCAGTTATGAGAACCTTAGAGCAGTGCGATATACTTAGAGAAGGTACAACATCTAGATTATCTCAACTCTAAGTGTTTGTTGTCTATTCAATAACAAGTGATCAGATGATAGTCTATGCAAAATGGGAACTTGACTATCCTCAAAGTTGGTAGGCATATCTCATAACACATTCCTTGGGGGCATCTAACCTTGGAACATATACTAATTTAATGAACTTCATATTTATAACCACATTAATGGTTGTTTTGAGACCCCATATGGCTTATAATTTGTTATCTAAATATGCTCTAATTTCAACCTTAGAAATCTTCCTGTAACCTTATCGATGCTTTTAACCTATCCATTTGCTTGTGGATGGTAATGCACTATAATATTTTGTGGACTAGCATGTGTTTTGGTTACCTCTGCACTAACATAACCATAATTTTGCACAAAAAATTGGCTATACTTTCAACTTTAATATTTTTTAGAGTCACATACCCATGTTGTTGGGACGATGATACACCTACAACATGTTTTGCTTCTTTAAGTTTGATTGGGTTAACATCTCCAATTCCCTTCTAAAAGGAATGTAATTGTATAATTGGGTGATTCCCCATTTTGCCATATGAACCAAGTTGTCCCAATCTATGGGACTTGATACATCCTTGGCATATTAGTGAGAATGTTTTAGGATTGTTGGCCACATAGGCCCACATCATGATCTCTTTTTGTCACACTTTCCATGTCTCTCAAAAAGTGACCTCACAATGTCACACTTCATTTCTTCGAGAATTCTTTCTTGTTCTTCAACCACTATATATTTTTTTGTAATTTAAACTATGCCTCCTCTCTACAAATGGTTTGCCATCACAATGAATGGTAGACCAATACCCAAATCTGATAAAGAATAAAGCAACAATAATGCAAACACGATATGTACAACAATACCATGAAGGGCACACCTACAAAGATCAATTAGAATTGGCGTTCAACTGGAAGGATAGCCAATGCTTGATTGAAGGTGAAAAGGAATGATGAAATGTCCATTGCCATTAAAGACATGATAGAGTGGGAAAACTCAAGGAAGAATTGGTACTAGTATTGGCTTGAGAATCAAAGATGCTAAATAAACCACCAACGAATGATGAAATGTCCATTGCCATTAAAGACATGATAGAGTGGGAAAACTCAAGGAAGAATTGGTACTAGTATTGGCTTGAGAATCAAAGATGCTAAATAAACCACCAACCCCCCCCCCCACATGCAGTGTGAGAAGAGTCTCTTTCTTGGTAGCGCATGTGGAATGATAAAGCAAAAGTATTTTTCGAAACATTCTAAATGAAACCATGACTTTCCTGCTATTACGTGTGGATTAATTAAGAAAGAAGACATTCTCTAACATTTTAGGGGATCCACATCTATGCCCAAGATTGACGCAACCTAATTGCTCGATACAATATTCTCCATATTGAAAAAGTTAATACTAGAAGGTTACAAGTTACAACTCACAAACAATAGGAAAAATAATGGTTAAAATTTTGACATTTTTTATTGAAGATATTATCACTACAATCACAATGTCATGATGGTGTACAAATAAATGGGGAAACCTTTTTTGGAAAAATAAAAAATAAAAAAATAAATGGGGAAACCGAACAATAACGATTCGCTATGGGCATTGAATTGGAATGCTTGAGAGAAGCCTAAAGGCACAATGTAATAACTACTTGTTTCCTAGAAATGGAGGTTAAATAATTAGGCAAAAGGATCTTGAACATTTTTCATAGACTCATCCCTTTCGTACCTAATGTTTGTGGGATAACTAGGCAATACGTGTGACAACCATATACAGACGATATCATATATTGTTGTCAAGTCAAGAGGCCAAAAGAAAAGCACCGTATGGTAAGTGGGGGAACAAAGACGAGACAGATGTATGTGTTTGGGTGTGCGTGTGTGTGGTTAAGGAAGATGATAAAGAATCAAAACCATCATTGGAATATAAAATGTGCAATGATACAAACTACAATTCTACTTTTATATATTCAAACTTTTTGTGGTGTCACAATGTTTTGGAATGGTTAATAATAGTCTGACACATGGATAGTGTTTCAAAAGAGTTAACCCTAGTTTCTTTGCTTGCCAACTCACTTCATTTGCTTTATATAAATAAATGGGGAAACGTGATATAACACAATTGTGAAGGGGATCATTGATGATGGTGGTTTCTTGTCCATTTCCCTCCCATTTACGTAGGTCTTCCAAGGTTATTCTACCCTTGATAATGAAAAGGAAATCCACCTTAATGCACATGAAACTAGATGAAATAATCTCCACCTTCCCTTGCCCTTCAATACACAAAAGTGCAAAACAATGGGGTGGTACTTACTCAAACATGCACCCAAGATAGGTTGTTTAGGATTGAATGGGCATATTTTGCCATCAACTTTGGCACATGTTGGCATTGAGTTCAATATTCTAGTCTTCATGAAGCATCCATGTCATGTGAACACAACCTATGAAATGCAAATTTGTATGTCATATGCTAATGACCTCTAGGTTTAAGAACTATTTTTCTTCGAATAACGTTTATTTATCCCCCAATCTCCCATTCATCGTTGTCTTTGTGGTACAATGTATCCACAACTCTCTTTATTTCTTCTATGACATGCTTATGTCTCCACGTATCATCATTCTCTAGAATCAACAATCTCAATATCACATCAAATTTCTAATCATTTAAGGTTGTCGTCAAAGTTTGTCTCCAAGTGTCTTTGCCTTATACCCTTGGGCCTCTCTCATCATATTTCTTCTAGAGATGGTGATAATGTTCCCTCCTTGTTTCATGCCTGGTCTTTCTTCGTTATTCTTTTAATGAAAATACAATCATCTCACTTCATGAGTCATGATTTAATCATGTTATTATATATTGCATTATGATTTTTTTCATGGGGAACAATTGTTTCCTTCATTCATGTGAATATTCATGATTGTTTAGCATGGCATGTACATCATTATCCTTGATAACAAAGTGTCACAACCATAACATCACTCACATATACCACCACAATGCTTCTTATTTCCCAATATTACGTCTTAATAATATTGGAATTCCAATTGGAAAACTTAAAATTTGTTTCTCTCAACAATATTTATGAGTTAATAATTCTTACCCAATCTAAACCTCAAAATTTTCCTTCAACCTTATTACAATATCAAGAGGAAAGAAAATGGTTGTAGGAAATCCAAAGTATCCATTCTAGGTAATTCGATGAGCACATTAGCGCAAGGATATTTTAATCATAAAATCACTCATCCACAAAATGAGTATATTAATATGCCACCACATCAATAACTTTTAGGACGTGGAAGAATTTGCTAACAAACTCACCACTTATTGATATACATCACCTCATAATCGACCATAAGTATTACTAGACAACTCTATGATATGAAATGATTCAGACTTCAATATTTTGAATTGCAACTTTCGTAGCATACCAACTTGGTTTAACTAAGATTCTAGTAGATTACATGACAACATCTTTGTGTTCACATCAGGTGGTCGCTTTGTGGATTCTCATACATTAGCGCTTCGTTGAAAACCTACAAAATTTATGATGCTAACATATGGACCCAACCAATGATCAAGTACACAATACATGTCATCGGTAATATGTAGTGCAAAATTAAAGCTTGATCAAGGAAAAATCAACATCTTGAGGCATGTGGCTTGCATATAAGAGAGAATAAAAACATATATGCAAACTTAATAAAGCAACTAAAACATCCAAATTTTAAGCATCGCACCTGGGGTATGAATGTGACATGGAGGAAGGAAAAAAACTTAGGGTAGGTTCTCGTGGATGGTTGGCCCCACAATAGGTTAAACCACGAGATAATTTCTAAATTTAAAAAAAACAATGAATTCAAGCTCGTTCAAATTCAATAAAAGTTAAAAAATATGCGTAATTATATCAAGTTGGTATGTTAGTGTTGTTGGAGGTGGGAACCAGTAGAGAAAAATAATAGTATGATTCTTATAATCTTGTCTCATCCCTTATTTGTTTTTTTTCCTTTTATTTAACTCCATCTTTCTCTCGAATTATGAGGATAGTTGATAATATAGTCTATTAGGTTGTAAGCAGGGGTTTACCATTTGAATGTTCCCTAAACACCTAAAAATCTACAAAACTTACATGATATCCAGTATTGGGCAAAGTTGATCAAACAAAAAATAGAGATGACCACAAAGAAGTCAACACCAATAGCAAGTATGGGATATAACATCATTTTGGCAATCTTTGGATGGTATGTGTTATGATCCCTCAAATCTATGCATCCCATTGTTGATGACAAACCATATATGATGCTTGTGTCTCCTTTTTATTTCTCTTTGAAACTTCTTTAGTTATCATTTTCGATGGCCAAGGAGATATAGAAAACCCACATATATAATTCAAGATGAGTATTGGATATACCAAAGATGTTTCCATGTGAAGATAATAAGAGGTGGAAGTTTCGTCTCAGTGGACAAGGGTAAATATAACTTCTGTCGGAATTAAGAGAGAGCGAAGTAGGTTCACGTACTACTGTGCAAAGAGAGGCGCAAAATTCCAATCGCAATCACATACATACATCCTCAAGATTACGATTGATTTCATGATCAATGGGTGAAGCAAATGCATTACGTCTGGGGTTCTTCTGATGCAACTAACGACATGTTCCAATCATGACAAGCCCTAGACCCTGCTGCTGCACCCGTGGTACAATAATCATTGTTGCCCTAAACCCTAAATGAATACAGAGGTATGCTATTTTACCATACTCGAATGGTATAAACATTCGCGAATGCGAATGTACGTATGACACGTATGGTTCATACTATGGTCCACACAGAGAAGAGGGACTGTGAGACACAGCTAGAGAGAGAGAGAGAGAGAGAGAGAGAGAGAGAGAGAGAGAGACGCAGGCACTGCTATTTCTCCTCCTCCTCCTACGGACCTCCTCTTTCTGCTGCTGCTGCTGCTGCCGTGTCTACTTCTTCTTCTCCTTCTTCTGGCCATGGATCCTGAGCTTCCAGCTTCTTCTTTCAAGGTAAGAGTCTCCTCTCTCCTCTTCCTCCTCCTGCTCCTTTTGATCGCTCAGTACCAGGAGATTGTTGTTAAACTGCACGGCGAACATCTCGTCTTCTTCCTTCTGTTTCTTCCTCGTCTTGATTCCTATATGCGGAATGGAACGTCTCTTCTGGTTTCTTCTTCTTCTTCTTCTTTCTTGCACAACACAGGAATTGATATACGGAGAAATGTTGTCATCATCATCTTCTTTTCGCACCGTACAGAAGATGGCACGACACAGGACACGCTTCTTCTTTTCTCCTTCTTTGCAAATCACGAGAAATGTAGGAACATCATCATCTTCGCCTTCTTCTTCTTCTTCTTCTGTTGATTGCACATTACAAGGAACGTTGCATGCCTAAAATTCTTCCTCTTCCTATGCGCATTCTGGAGGAAATGATGTATGCAGAATCCTTTCCTTCTTCTACAACTTCTTCTCAGGAGTACAGGAATGGTATACGCAGAAATATTGTTAGAAAGCTAAGAATGATAAATCATTGCACAGTCTCTTCTTTTCCACCAGAATTGGTTTACAAAGAATTGTCTTTTCATAGCCACATTCATAGCAAATCAACACTCATTCTTCTAGTCTTTGCACAGTGCAGCAAACAGTGTTCACAGAAACGTCTTTCGAGTTTTAGTGATAGCATACCGATAAAAGTAGATCAGGTTTCTAAACATAATAACATCAATTTGGTCTCATGTTGGTTGAATCTTTGCGAAGATAGCCAATTGTAAGAATAATGTGATCTAGGTTCTTGAGATCTCTACATTACATATGTATTCATGTGTGTGTCCGTGCATACAGATTCCTATAGAAAGAGGAAAGGTTGCTATGTCTTCACATATGCATGTGTATGCATTCACATTTACACATACATATTCATTTAGAAAGAGGATGGCATACTTCTCATGCTCCACACATTGCTATATGTACGCATTGATGCTGTAATTGTTCAAGCATGCAAGTACATGTAGAAAAAGGAGGGTTGTATGTTTTTCTTAGGTTCCAGTTTATACATGCATATACATGTGTATGAATTCAAAATTATGAGGGCAATTAAATGTGCCAAGTAAATAATTGATATTTGGAAAAAGAACATATGAAAAGAGGAGCATGCTATACTTCTAGATCTTAGAAACTATTGCATCTAGGTGTAACATATTGGAAAGGTGGAGAAGGAAAAAGAGTGAAGAGAATTGGAATTTTTTGTTGAATATTTTCAAACCTATCTAAAGACTGATCCAATGCATCATTTTTCACGCACATGTACACACACATACATGTAGACAAAGGACAATAAGGATGTACTACTAACATCCCAAAGATTGCTACAAATACAGATACAGTACATGTTTACTTGTTTACACTATTGTATGTCGGATTAATGGGCACCAGAAAAGCAAGATGTATGGGACGAAGAAGGAACAACTTCTCAGCAATATGTGAACACAAGGAGGTAAATATAAGGACACATGGAAGTTAGTGTGTGTGCTTATGAGGAGAAGCAGACTGAGGAAGTTCATGCACCAATCAAGGGATTGAACTGCGCATTAAAGCTAGGCCATGCAAGCTAATGAGTGTCTAGGGTCTGCTCATCATCACTACATCATGAGAAGATTGCAGCTTGGGAACCCTATATGAGAAGATCCAATGAAGTGTTAGGAAGACTGAAGACATGTTGTTATATACTGTAACCTTGTGTAGTAATGCAAAGATCATAGTGCTCAGGGAGGAGCTTTGCATTAAAAGAACAAAAGAAAAGCTGAGCCTCATGAGTGCATGCTGAAACGAGCCCAAATGAGTGTACAAGAGAAAAAGTCTAAATAGGTTGAGTTAGTCAGTGAAAACTGAATGAAAGCTAGATAGAAAATGACGAAGGGTACTCCAACTTAAAGTTGTTGGTTCTCTGTAGGATTCCATGTAAGGGAACAATTAGTTTGGTACAAACTCTCAGCTATCTTCCAGAATGGTGTAGGCAAGCTCTGTGATCAACAAACTATGCCATAAATAATGATGCTTGTCATCCTAAAGTTCTCCACCAAAATCTTGGTTTGGCCCTTCTCTGGTATTCTACGTATAACAAGAGCTCTAAAACTTTTTAGCCTGCTCCCTATCCAATTTTCGGGCTTGAGGATTTACATCTGGAACTTACAAGATCCACATGCACATTCTTGTGCTTAGTTGCTTGCGGATACGATGGGTTAGACATTTACTGTTTCAACTCTTCAATTTCTCAATTCCTAGTAGCCATCTTAATATCTCCTCATTCACAAGGAAGATAGCTTGGGAGATCGTCTTGTTCTCTAGGTTAGCTATTTATTACTTTTGTGTGTGTGATAGTCGTTATGATTTTCTTCGAGTTGAGCATATTTTAGTTCTCGACGCTCGAATTTGTGTCTGAGTGATTGGCTCAGACGAATGATTTGATTTGGTCCTCCTGGCATTCTTGGAAGGAAAAGAGCATCCACCCCCTCGCGGCTTGATGTTTTTTCCTATTTTTTAAGTCTTATGGGTTTTATATAGGTTCTTTTACTGGTTGGATAGCACCTTTTTGTTGGAAATGGAAGCTGAGAAACAGTTCATTGAAGAGAAAAAAAGAGAGGTGTGACCTATGGGTTTCCTTGCTCAATGTTGTGTCATATTACAATTGTGATCTTGGAAAGAAAGAAATAAAGAAAAATGAAATGCTGATACTGCACAGAAACGAAATTGTAATTCTTTGCAGAAAATGAAACCCTAAATAAAAAGCTGAAAGAGGGTACATGTGATCCACATTTTCTCACTATTTCTATTTGGATACTGTCAATCCAATTCTTTATGTTGATATTACACCAACTTTCTTTTTCGATTAACATATTTCCTATGAAGATGTCTTGATGACTATGAAAATGAGTTGTTAATAACTTGTTTTGATTCTCATTCTGTATTAACAGTATTAACCATTGACAAAGCTGACAATTTTTTTAAATTTCTTCTTAAGAAACCTTGTTTATTGCTTCATGGTGTTATTCTGCAATGTAAACGTATTTCTCAAATCTTTGATGTTATTGTTGGTTGTATGAGATATTCCAGGGCTCTTATGCAAATGGTTATCGAGGTCTTTTACTTCTGGCATATCAGAGCCTTGGCGTAGTATATGGTGATCTAAGCATATCTCCTCTATATGTGTTCAAGAGTACATTTGTGAGAAAACTCCACTATCATGAGAACGAACTCGCTGTTTATGGAGTACTCTCGTTCATATTCTGGACATTGACATTGATTCCTGTCTTGAAGTATGTATTCATTGTGCTGAGTGCTGATGACAATGGTGAAGGTAAGATCCTGTCTAATAATTCTTTTAGTGTGAAAGGCCCTGAGATATTAGTCTACCTGTAAATAAATTATGCTTGATTGAAGGAAGTCTTAAAGTTTAAATTCACCTTGATTATTTTTAATAGCATAATGTAATACAACTACTGCATAGAAATGTATGTCTTAATGCTATTTTCAAGTACATCAAAGTTGAATGGAACATTTAACCCCTAAATCTTGATTATCATTAATCATGACCTTTTTCAGCACTCAGTTTAAGGGTTCTAGTTGGAGTTGTTCATTCGAGTTACCTTTGTGGTGGTTTATTAATTTATGGAAGTTTGGTTGAAGCAGGTGGACCTTTTGCTTTGTATTCATTGCTATGTAGACATGCAAAGGTCAGCTTACTTCCAGCTCAACAGGCAATTGATGCAGAGTTATCAACTTATACACGCAAGGAATCAGATCAGAGCCAAAGGGATCCATGTCTTAAATCTTTTCTGGAGAAACATAGGAATGTCCGCACAAGCCTTCTTGTTCTGGTTCTACTTGGATCAAGCATGGTCATAGGAGATGGGATACTAACACCTGCCATTTCTGGTAAATGCATCTCTCTGCTGCTTTTGTTAATAAAGTGTGAATGACAGTAATATAACTGAAACTCAAGAACTGTTTTTGTAGTTCTTTCATCAGTTCAAGGGCTACATGTTGCATTCTCTGGACTTCCATCTTGTAAGTTGTAAGCCCTTTACGTGATTTAAAGTAAGTGATTGTCATGCTCACTGTGTAATACTGCTGATAGAATTCTATATGTACATTTAATCGTTAGAAAGCTTTACCATATATCTGGAGAACATTTAATAGTCAGTGTTATTTGAGAAGGTGTTGTGTAATGTAGGAATTTGTTCAAGCAATTTATGATTTACTGTTAAAAGTGTCGAAAATTTTGGGAAACAAATAGAACTAGCAATCATATATGAATCCCAAAGAATACTTTTAATCTGTTAAAACATTTTTCTCCAGTGATTATGAGCATTTGGCTAGATCTCTATTTTCTTCTTTAGCTTCACAAAATATGCATTGTCATGTTTTGTTCGCTATTTCAGATTACATCAGTTTTTTATGTTTCATAAAGTGTGTAAATCATGTGAAAAATCTGTACTAGTGCTGATAATCTTATTTGGAACGAATTTGCATCATCTATTATAAAACACAGATATTAAATTCACATAAATTTCATTGCCAAATTGTTGCAGCGTGGACGCTGTTGGAATTTGAATAGATAGATAAGTCAATGATTTATTTATTTTATGAACAGGAGATTTGATGCCTTTCAACACACAATATGATATCCAAAATTACATATTTTTAAATATGCTTTTGTTTTATACCCAGTTATATTGACCTATTTATGGGAAATTATCTATAAAATGTACAGCTCCAGGATTTGAATGTCAATACTATATAGGTTTCTGAATATGAAAAAATTGTAAGATTTTTGCTAGCTCTTGGTGGTGCCATCTAAAGAACTCTTGAATAACCCTTATTTTTGTTCTGATATTTATTCATAGTTGTTAAAAAAAAGTGCATTCTACGTTTAGAATACATTTTACAATACTCTGAAGTATATTCTACATGTATTCTATGTTTTAGAACTGCCATTTTTCAAATTTTCACATATTTTAAGAATTTGACATATTCTAAGTATTCAATGTATTCAATGTATTTAACATTTCAAAAGAACTTAAAAAATTTAAAAATGGTTAAAAACATTTTGAAAAAAACCTTTAAAATTTAAGATGTATTTAATGTATTTTACACGTATTCTAAGTATTTAACTTATTTTATCTGTATAATACATATTCTTTAAAAAGTTAGAATACTTAGCATACGTATTCTACATGTATTGTATGCTGAGTATTCTACACCAATATATTTATTGAAGTAGTTTTTTGGAAATCTGATAAACTTTCTTAATGCAGATGTTGTTCTCATTCTGGCCTGTATCATCTTGGTTGGTCTCTTCACTCTGCAATATTTTGGTACACACAAAGTTGGCTTCCTTTTCGCTCCAATAGTCCTTGTTTGGCTTATTTCCATTGCCGCAGTTGGTGTTTACAACACAATCTATTGGAATCCAAGCATTCTGTATGCACTATCTCCTTATTACTTGTATCAATTCTTTCAAGTAGCAGGCAGAGAAGGTTGGATTTCACTTGGTGGCATTGTTCTATGTGTCACAGGTATTTGAAATGCTACTTACATTGCAATCCTTTTTAGTTTCCTAAGTTACCTTCTTGTAAAATCTGGATTTTCTCTGCAGGTTCTGAGGCCATGTTTGCAGATCTTGGGCATTTTACAAAATCATCAATACGGGTGTGCAGTTTGCTTTTGTAAATTACATGTTGTGTCAGGAAATTTATAATGGGACATCAGGAGTTAAGTATTGATTAGGCTCCTGGTTTCTGCAAATGCAGGCTGCATTCCTTTGCATAGTCTATCCTTGTCTTCTTTTGGGCTACATAGGCCATGCGGCATATCTTTCAGAGAATATATTGGATGTTGAAGGCAGCTTCTATCAGTCCGTTCCAAGTAATTTCTCAAAACTTTCATTAAAACCTTAGATAGATTCCCAATATTTTGTTGGCATTTGCTTTATTTTAAGTACTCAGACGAAACAATATATTATCTTTTTTTGGTAAATGTTATGGGGATAAAATTATAGATAAGAAATTCAGAATAGTGAAGTCCAGTTTGTGTTTTGATTTCTTTTAAGTAGTCTGGCTGATGGAGTGAATGTTTATTGATTGCAGGTCCAGTGTTTTGGCCCGTGTTTTTGGTGGGTACATTGGCTTCAATTGTTGGAAGTCAGGCTGTAATAAGTGCAACATTTTCTATAATAAAGCAATGTCATGCACTCAATTGCTTCCCTAGAGTAAAAGTTGTACACACTTCCAAACAAATAATGGGCCAAATATACATCCCTGAGATTAACTGGATCCTCATGATCCTCTGTCTGGCAGTAACTCTGGGGTTCAGGGATACAACAGCTATTGGAAATGCATATGGTACTTGGTCTTTATTTACTAATTGGAAATTGTTACCAGAAGCTCCATTATTGACAATACAAATTTGATATTTACAGGTTTTGCTGCGGTTATTGTAATGTTGGTTACGACATGCCTTATGACACTCATTATGATAATTGTGTGGCGAATGAATACAGTCATAGCTTTATGCTTCTTCCTTTTCTTTGGGCTGATGGAAGGGCTTTACTTCTCTGCGTCGATTATGAAAGTGGCTGAAGGTGGTTGGGTCCCATTAGTGTTGGCCATTCTGTTCATGCTGATAATGTATATTTGGCACTATGGCACAGAAAGGAAATATGATTTCGATCTCCAGAACAAGGTTAGCATGAAGTGGATAATTAATTTGGGTCCGAGCTTGGGGATTGTACGTGTTCCTGGAATTGGTCTCATATATACAGAGTTAGCAACTGGGGTACCAGCAATTTTCTCTCATTTTCTAACAAACTTGCCAGCATTCCACCAAATTCTGGTGTTTGTATGTATAAAATCAGTTCATGTTCCATATGTTCCAGTCGAGGAAAGATACATAGTTGGAAGGATTGGCCCCAGAGAGTATCGCATGTATAGGTGTATAGTGAGGTATGGGTACAAAGATATCCGGAAAGAAGATTACGATTTTGAGAATCAATTGATCCTACACATAGGTGAGTTCATTCAGAGAGAAGTAGATCAGCAGTTGGCCAATGAACAATCCTTCGAGTATACTGGTGGAATGGCTGTGGTGGGTGCACCTGGGCTTACAGGTATGCAATTAGTTACTACAGAAGATACTGATGACTCAATGGCCATAACTAATGCTTCAAGCAGCAAGTCAGCTACATTGCAGAGCTTCCAAGCTGTATCAGAAATGGAATCGCCACAGTTGAGGAGGAGAAGGGTTAGGTTTGAATTGCCAAAGAGTCCAGATATTTCGCCATCTGTGAGAGATGAAATGATGGAGCTCATTAATGCTAAGGAAGCTGGGGTTGCGTACATTTTAGGCCACTCTTATGTGAAAGCCAAGACGTCGTCAACGATCTTAAAGAAGTTTGCGATTGATGTCGGCTACTCTTTCCTCAGAAAGAATTGTCGGGGACCAGCTGTTGCCTTGAGCATTCCTCATATTTGCCTGATCGAAGTGGGTATGATATATCTTGTATGACATACGATGGTGGTCCTTATCATCCTATCTCATGTATATGTAGGTTTTCTGCCTGCATTGTCTTTATTGATTTTCCAAATGTTAATTTGTTTTCCTTACACCCTTATCAATTTAATGGTGGTCCAATTTATTCCACATTCACAAGAGCTTTTTGATTTTATATGTTTTCCATCAATTACAAGCATCTACAGTTTTGAGAATTGAAAGCGTATTCCCGAAACTTCCCGGGCAGTTCGTATATATATAGAAAAACAGCATGAAAGGTTTTACAGAACATATGCGTTTTTTTCTTACATCATAGCTTTTGTTGTGATTGTTCATTCACTCCATATTATAAAAAACCGTGAGATATTCTGTGAATTCAATCCATATTAAAGATTTTATTTTCGTATGATTTTGGGTAGTCCATGAGATTAGTGTAGTTGCTCTATAATGGAGTAAGAGACGACAGTACCCTATTAAAACATATTTCATGTAATGCAATGCGTGAATTAAAATACATTCTAAATTATAATCATTTTGTTGAACCGACAAATTGGAACAAACCAATCTTTTGGAAAGCAGGTTGGAGATGGGCAACAACAATACAGTATGTATACTGCAAGAATATGAATTGTTTTTTATGCCAAGCAACTTGAGCAACTACATCTTCCTCTTGGACCTCTATAATATATGCATTTCAAAATTATATATATGAGGCTATCCAGTAATGATGTTTTAAGACACTCCTGATATTAATGAGTTCCATAATCAGGGAGTTAGTTCCATGAATCAATTTGTTTTCTTTAATGCCTTGGTGTGTATCATGAATAGAATTTACTGATAGAGTTTTCTTGGTGTGTATCAATTAAGAGTTTCAATTTACTACTGTCTTATTAAGAGCATCAATTAATTTCATAATTGTCCTAATGTACTAACTCCATTATTGGATTGTTCAGAATTGGGATCCTTAAATTGTGTCACTAAATTGTTGTGTTAAGCGTCTCTATTGCTCGTACACATACCAATTTCAACATTGCTTTACTGCTTGTACATACCATGGAGATGCACATACGTAGATAAAGATGTTGACAAAAAAGCCTTCTTAATTTCAAATAGAAACATCTCCATATGCATGTTCACCATGTGCATTGCAAGAAACATCTCCACACTTTTATAACCACAATCAGATGGTTCATTCTTACTAACAGCATGTTATACAACAGCCACAGATGTGAGAGGGAAGGTGAGAGACTGAAATCTAAAACTTCTAGGTAAACAATATGTACTAGTTAAACACAAAACTACATAGACCTTGCCTTACTCTTTCAATGTACAAAGTTTCTAATAATTATGATAACGATTTATAGGTCTTTTGGGAACCCAGCTTCAGTTCATATCCAGGACTTCATTTTTGACGGAGCATTCCTGATTCTACTTTACTCACAAATATGGTAAGATACAAGTTTGAGGCTAACATTTTCATGGTAAACACCTGCCATAGCACATGGTACAAAAGTTCAATACTGAACTTGTTTACAAATATTTTACAATGTCATTGCTATTGAGGACACATTTCCATCAGAAAAAACTTTAAGCGATGATCAAACAAACTATTCGGTAATGTATTTATAGGGAGAATCAAACAAACTTTTGATGATCCCCACCCTTTTGTGGCATACATTCTGAAGGCCCAAATTCTTATGGGCCACTCACAGCTACAAAATGCTGTAATCTGGATAAAGAAAATATGGCTCTGAATGAACAAAACTACTCCAATGTTTCTTCCAGTTATCCGCTATGGAAAATCTGGGCCCCCTACATTAGATATACCCCAATCTCAAATATACCTTTCAGAATCATGAAAACCCACATCATCATGTTACATTGTCTTACTTTAAGCGATGTTGGTCATTGACCACCACTTTGTTGCTGCTCATAGATTTGCATGTATGTTTCGGAAAGCGCAACCATTTGAGGTAGAGTCTCTGCTACATGCAAGTCTTGCATTTCATACCTGGTCACAACGAAAATTAATCTCATTAGAAACTTCCCAGGTCTTATTGGATGGAGAGTATAAAAGCAACACATGAGAAGATTTTAGATTATAACCAAATCTCTTCAGACTTTCGTTGCACAAAAACTCTGTAGGAGCCTTCACCAGGCTTGCCATCATGGACTATATTTGCAATAAGATCATACTTGGATCGCAACTTTTCATTTCTTTTGGGTACCGGAAGAGGGAGATAATCTTTCAACTCCAAATTCTTCACAGGAAAATTGACTGATATGGACAAAATAACCATCTAATCACTACAGGTTTCCAAGGTGCGCACTATAATATATATATATATAATTACAGAAAATTTGTACTGAAAAATAGAGCACTGACCTAAGGTTGGATTTTTCTCAACAAAGAAGTTGTTTTTAGTGAATCTTCTCATGTGCAAAATCATGTATTGAGGTAGTCTCGTGACTCGATAACGCATTCTAGCAAGTTGTGGTCTTACAACTTCTGTTATAGACTCACCATCAAACTTCTTCAAAATGTTAAACAATGGGACCTGCAGGAAAAGAACATTTTAGCATGTTCACTGTCTCCACATTCATAGTTAGATTATAGAAATACAATTTCAAAACAATCACGAGATACTAGTGACTAAATTATAACCTGGGGGATAATATTTTTCTCCATGACATCCTTGAACAGGGGAGGTGGAGGTAAATCCAGTCCGAGCATCAAAAATGGCATCCTGTTGATCTCCCTATTCATATTGCCAGAAATTCCTTCTCCATTTTGAAATTCTTTTATAACCTCTAGTTCACCCTGCAAAACAGTCGGAACAAATTGCATTAAAACAACTTTCCATGTTACCACTCTGAATGCAGCCAAAGATGTGCTTTACATGATTGTATATCACAAATCATCTTAAACCCTATAAGTGCATTATCAACGAACTTTTATGGTGGAGATAAAATGCTCCTAACCCTGAAACACTGTAGTAGACAGTGTTACCATGAACCACCAGCTTGCAAATGATCAGACATTTCCTGAAAGCATCATCTTAATTCAGAGATGAACTCCTCTTAAATTTTGTTTTGGCTCAGAAATTTAGTAAACAAAGAACCATTGAGCCTTGATGAGACATATAATTATAGTGTGGCACATACTGCAGGAATTACCAAAAAACAAATGCATCAAGATTTTTTCTCTTATTGCAAATTGCATAGCATCTAAGTTGCAGGAAATGGATTTCCTATTCATGGAAACAGATCCTGTGTTCCCAGCATAGGCAGCCATTTCAGGCACACTGAAAATAGCTTAAAATGTTAAAAATTCATAGCAAACTGTTCAAAGTTTCTTAAACAGATGTCCACATCAATGGGGCACAACCTTTCCCAATAGCACAACTCATACAAAAACATTCACAAGACATATAGAGAGAGCCTATTTATTCTCAAAGGCCTATGCTACTGGACTTCGTTCGTGGAGATAAAAGATTTCTAACCCTTGAAACACTGTGGTAGTCTGTCTCATCCTGATCCAACATCTTGCAAATGATCAGGAATTTCCTAAATGATTCATCTTAATTTAGAGATAAAAGAACCCCAAGCTGAGACACATACTTAATTATGGTGTGACATACTCAGCAAATATCTATGAAAATAGGGCATGCCACATTTTCCCTGTTACTACAAGATGCATAGCATCTAAGTTGCATGAAACAGATCCTCTATTAATGGAAAAACTTTATGCATTTCCCAGCAGGGCCAGAAGTTTCAGGCACCCTGAAATATTAAGTTTTCAGAACAAACTGTTCAAAGTTTCTTAATCAAATATCCACAGTAATGCCACACATCATACATCAACATTCATGAGATATATATAGAACCTATTTATTCTTAAGGGCCACACAACATTAGAGGATGTTAATCTAGCCTATGGTCACTTTTGACTTCGACTTGTAATTGAGCTGATTTGGAGTTGCAATATTAACTAATACTACCTTGCTTACTGTGTTGATAATGTTCTTAGTTTGAAACTAGCATTTAAATTTGTGTACCCATACATTGATTAGAGAAATACGTGCTAACATTTGAGAAAATCGGGGTTGGGAAATTCCAATACTCACTTGAAAACACTTGTAAATAACACTGCTGTTTGGTTTTTTGGTTCCTCCAAGGTCAGTATGCAAAGTATTAAGGAGCCATGATATAAATTCCACTGGATCTGATTGTGCTCCAATTCTGAAGCGCTTCTTACTTGCAACCATCACTGCCTGTAGAAACTCATGTGGACTAACCTGGATACACAAACTAAGATCTCAATTTGAGGAATTGATGAATCATGATTAATATTTATATTCATTGGCCTTTTTAAAATTATGTGCGGTACTTTTTTTTTGTTTTCAAGGATGAAGGGTCCATAACCCTTTGAAGATTATAATCCAACTTCAAAAATTTTACAAGCTTGCAAACTCCTAGTATCTTCAATCAAATGCTACATGCTCTAATAAAATGGCTCACTAGTAATCAAAACTCTATCCTATATTTTATAAGAGAGATCATCAAACCTATCCTAACCAGTACATAATAACATCACATGACATAATGAAGTTCCCATCAAGAATCTCAACTTCCTCACAATAACAGGAAGATTTAATAGCATTAAACCAAGAAATAAAAATGCACCACTGCAGACTCTGCCAAATTCTTCTTACATAAGAACAGACGGTTTTCTCTAGATTGAACAGGAATGATATAGTATACCTGTCCTTTGAAATTTCTTGGATGCCATATCTTCTTCGTCAACTCTCCAAACCGATGAACAAGTGTAGACTTGCAATGTTTGTAGTTTTCGGGGATCAGAAAAAAATCTCTAAGTGGAGTAACTCTCATCAATGACTGTATGGTAACATTCACAAAGTCTGTTTCATTTATGTTGTTAAGGCCCACCTAATTCCAGAACAGGTTCTGAACTTTAGATACTAGTAGCAACATCAGGTACAGATAATAAGAACGTGGATAACAATAAAATTTTGCAATTAAAAGAAATTAGAGGGGTGGCTACAGAAAACGAAACTGACACAGAGACAAGCTAAAATGTAAATGGGTTGTTGCTATGCAGATAATGCAATTGCAATGATAGTGAGTGGATTTAAGATATGGGAATCCTACTGAGTGTGTGATTGATGTACAGAGTTTCACTTCCAGGAACTCTACGGTGAGGGAAGACATACACAAATTTACAACATTCGACCTCGTCAAGACTAGAGCTGTGAGAGCTTTCAGCACATATAAACATACAAGCCTGCAGTATTTAAATGATGCATACTCGAGGACTGAGTTAGCATTGGGAAAAGACTCATATTTTGTTTTTTTAAGTGAACATTTCTTCAGCCTTAATATACAGACCATTCCAGGTAGATAGTCTGAACTATCCAATGCCCTTGCCCATTGTTTATTTTTGTCTAGTTGCTCCACTTGTTCCCTTGTAAACCTTCAATACAACGAGGATTCATTGTATGAGATTATGGCAACCCAACAATGCATTCACCAATAGCTTTAAGAAAACTTGTGACTTGTCTAAAACTTGAACTCATCTTAAAGGATATGAGTACATTGAAATAAATCTTAGAAAGATGCTTACCTTGGGTTCAGAACATGGCGAATGTCATCCAATGACGGATCATTTACTTCATATCCATCTGGCAGACAGTAGACTTTCTCTGTGAGAAGGTTAATAAAGACATGATGACTGGCCTCAAGGCTATGAGTATAGGCATGTGAATTGCGGCCTCTTCCTTGAAAATATTTTCCACAAACCAAACAAGCATAAACATTCAGATTTGACAGGGAAACTGAGCAGAACTTCTCAAAATCAAAATCCAAAACCTGCATGGGTACGAAACGTGCTCAGTGCCAATGGAATGCAGCAATTAATTATCTTTTGCCTTGACTTCTTTCAGAATAACACATTAAAATAGCAATAACAATTAGCCGATATGAGCATCCATAAGTTATAGCATCTTAGTTGTTTTAGAGCAAAAGAAAAAGTTGTCGCATTTAGCAATGCTACCCTAGGTTTTACATGCTTAGTTTTACAAATATTCATAAACACACAGTATAGATTGAATATGAATAAAGCCAACCCCAAGGAGACTTTGAAATTTTTAATAAAGACCAGGATGTCCTCCCCCGTGAAAATGCTATCTTCACATAGGAGGATGTCTCTTTTTTAATTAACGATTAAGAGACCAAATACCCTATTTAATTTCAGGGAATAGGGTACTTTGGAACTGTTGGAGACCTCTGGGTCTGGAATTGCTTACATGTTCATTGTGGAGGTACATGTATGAGTTCAACAATCTCATATGGAGGGGATGTGAGACTGGCTTATCATTCTCCTGGAAATAAGCTCTTGGCACAAACTTACGAGGGTGGTCTTTTTTTCCCAAAAGACAACGCACTGTTTATACTCAGGTAAACAATTTATTGGAGCTGCTGAAATCCTCTGACAACGAAATTTCTTACACATTTCTCATGCATGAAGGAGTTCACTGCACAAACTTATGAGAGAGATCCTTTTTACCAAAACACTAAATACAAGACTCTGACAAAGGAACTTTTTACATGTTCCTCATGCTTGAGAGGTTTGTGGGAGTTCAATGATTTCTGCTAATTGAGAGTTCAGAGGATGATAGGACTAATTGTCCCATTCAAAAAGACACTGCACAAGCCATCAAACCTAGCACATCCTTACACAAACAGTGTGCATGGAGAAAGCACATTGGGAAATGTCTATGAGTTCATGGACTGCATTAGATAGTCTTTGATAGACAACCTTTACTACGCCAAGGGAAGTAAAACTCCAATCATTTGAAATAACATACATGAATATACGATTTCTCTATCATTCACATTTCTAAACATTTTCACTGTCTTGATTCTTATTTGATTCATAAGATTCGATCATTATGTGAATTGAGATCAGAATTCAAAGAGCAGATTGGTTTAGTGACCCATCCATGCTTCTACCAATGTTTGTTATATGATAAGGATGTGTAGGGCAATATTATGATTGACAATTGGAAATTTGGGATAGGCGTGATGAAATAACTTCATTTTTATTATGTGGAACATAGTGAAACAACTTGCTGATCGAGTTGTCATAATACTTTGGTCTTTGTCCTAGACCTCACTGCGTTGGTGCTTGTGGGCCAGTTCCAGGTCTTCATGTCCCATACGAGGTATCATTCTGCTGTAAAAACATCCCTATGTGCAAATATGCAAACTAGGTCTGAAAACAATCTTAAAGGCTCTGTAAAGATAATTTTCCAAGCGTGGATCAAATTTCACAATATTGTAATGCATTTGGTATATTTTGGCACTTCGTCTAGTGCATCATTGAAGGTGTGGTTTAAAGCTGGCAATTGAAGTTATGTTCACTGCAGTCAGAGACTAGGACTCCCCATGCTTGGGCTAACTTTCTGATTGAAGATGGATTAAGCTTGTGCTAATAGCTTTGTTAGGTGGATTGTGCGTGGCCTCCATGGATGCATTAATACCCCATTAGTATAGGCTTTTTCTTTACGTGTTAGGATTTAAAGTTTAGGGTCTTACTCTATCTATTCTATTTTGTCACTTCATTTTTCTCGCATGTCCTTTTTCTACCCATCCAAATGTGTGCAGTTGTCATGAAGAGCATGCCCATACATCTTCTAGAGGTGTATCATCCCTCAATTTGAACCCATCTATGATGGATTAACTCTACTGCAACATAAATTACTTGTGCTACTTGTGTCTACTTGTCAAGCATTCTCAATAACAACGACTGTGATGATTGTATATGTCTAGTGTGAAACACCTGCAACCTGGGTTTATCATGGATACTCATGCGAATGAGTGAAGTGAATTCACAATTCACTCTGGAGTTGAGTCAACTCCTGGAGGCTGGTAGCCTGAACTGAAATCTGGGTCTAGCATGTCATATTTTCAAGATATGGTTAAATTTTGAAGTGGAGAAGTACAACATCAAGTGTGTTCACATTAATAATAATGAAGCGTTAAAAAAACAATAGAAGTTAAACACTTCCTGCTAGTAGTACATGCTAGAAAAGTAAAGTTATTTTCAGGGACTCAATTAAGAATTTTTCCCCCAAACAAGGAAAATGTCTCATAAAGACCTTTACTGAGTTATTTCTTGGATTATCTCGTGGTTCTCCTTTTATAACACATAAATTAGGTTTTCATTCTTTGTTTTTATGTTTCCGAAAGAAGGGCTTCTAATGTGTTGTTTTCTAGCTTTCAAAAGTTTAGAGTTTCTGATCTACTGTTTACATCTGTCAGAAGTTAGTGTTTCTAAATTCAGGAATTTTTTCAGCAGAAAATTGAGATTTTCTTGCTCACTCCTGGGGGTTAATGTGCAAAACTAGACCCCTCACAAATCCTCCTTTACATGTAATGTAACATTTGAAACTACAGCAGGGTCTATGCTTCTCCTCGGAACAAAGAACAAAGACTCGCATCTCCCGAGTTTGAATGTAGCTTCACTCCAATTAACAAAAGAGGTTATTTTTCCTCTCTCGCTCCTTAATTTGTACGTATTGAAACTATGCTTCTCACGCAACCAAAAGAGACATCATCGCCACTTAGGGAGAACCGTATGCTAGATACTTAAGTTTCCTATGCTGGAAGGTGAATGAATATAGGTAAAGATTTAAGGTTACGTACCTGTCTGTTAACAGTATCCAGGTAAGGACAGTCTCTGCGCAGCTCTGTATCTCTGCGTTTCAGCGTTCGAGGAGATCTACTATCTTCCATGGAATTATCTTCTTCGAGCTTGACGTCATCATCTTCTTCGTCATCATCGACGTCTGTATAAGCGAAACCAGGCAAGGAATGAACAGGCTCTGCGTGTCCATTGCTATTATCACCGTCCCCGTTCTTCTCCTCATCGCCATTCCGGTACTCTTCCTTCGCCTGTTCCTCCTCCTTTTTCTCTTCAATCTTCTGATCTTCTTTCATCGTCGTCGTCTGCTCTCCTTCTTCTTCTTCTTCCTGCTGCTGCTGCTGCCGGAGCTCTTTTTTCTTCTGTACTTCTTCTGCCTGATGCGTCTCCAAGGGCTCTCCTTCTGCTGCTGCTTCTGCTTCTGCTGCTTCGCGAGCGTCTTCGTCGTCGCGCGGTCGCTTCATCGCTGCTGAGCAGAGAGGAGAAGAGAGGAGAAGCGCAAGCTCCAAATTTTGTTTTCTGTTGTGGGAGGGAATCGAACCCCAGACCTGCCTACTCTCTCTTCTAAATATGTACATAATACAAACATATACATACATACATACATATACAAAATGCATTTTTCCCATGTCATATAAGAGAAGAGACAATAACCAATAGACAAATAGATATATGGATATACATATAGATATGTTTTCGCGTGTCCATACTCCCTCGACACTCCCTCTCATATATGCTCACGAATCCAAACCAACGCATTTCGTTGTGAATGATTCTTCGATCGAACTCTACGTAGAGATCTCACGAGAAAGGCCTCCTCTCCTTCATGCCCGCCCATTTCCATCGGTCACTTGTCGCCCCCGCCTTTCTATCTCGATACATCATAGGTTCACGTGTTATCTCGAACGGTGGAGTCACCCTTGGGCCATGCCTTTTTTTGCACACTGCCTGTATGATGAGGATGTGTGTCCGATTGAACCCATTCTTTTTGTCGTTGCTACCCACCTGATTCCTGTTATATGATGCATGCCTTGGCGGGATGTGGGGAATTTGTGGGGGCTTGCTCTACCATTGGGGAACTATTTGATAACTCATGCATTGGCAAGTGATTCATACTTGTTTCCTAAAACTCTATCCAACAATATAGATATAGCTAAAAGCTATGGAAAATGTAGAAGCCTTGGATGGTTTGGAACATATGGAACCAAGATGAGGTTTGTCACCATTTAGGTTACTCTACTTTTGTTGATATTTCACATTCTCAAAGTTTGACTTGGATATCGAGTACAATATTTTCATAACCTTATATATATATATATATTAAAAGCCTTGAGCATGGTCATTTTCTACTCAACTCAAAATAACATACGCATTAAGGATTCACGTGGTTTCTTATTTTCTCCATTTCTACCATGGACAAAGAAATCACTTTATCATTTAGCTCACTCGCTAATATATATATTGTCGAAGAGAGCGTCGAGACTTGGGTTTCAAGGGGCCATATATGTACCGTGAAAGTGCTTAGCCAAAAATCTTCTTTATAGTCCCCATTGTACATTGTTGTGTCGCTACTCTACATAGGTGCACAAGTTGAAAGGATTTTCGATTTGGTAGTTTTTGTATCCAAGCTATTCCATGCACGTTGTCCTCGAATGAGTTGTCTTATTCTCGCTTAGCTCATAAGACTTCCTAGAGTGTTTATCTCTTCACTTCAACATCCTTGATATTGTACAATTCCTCAAATACCTAGTTGCTAAAGCCATTCAATGTCGTTGACTACAATCAATTGATAACCCATAAAATCATAATAACTCGTCAATGAATTGGTGATCAAAATTACATTTTGTTTCTATGTTTTATAGTATATGTCAATAACCAACAACCCACATAGAGTCATGACCTCCCCACAACTTTTCGCATCATTAACTGGGAAAATGACGTTTAACTTTTGTGTTTCACTCAAGGAGCCCAAGCTTTTCCCTTTCAACGTAAAAAGGTTAAGTTTGACTACCTCATGTATTGGGATCTAGGGTACAGTTGGAGAATAAAAAACAACCTATTGTTTTATAATTTTCCACAAACTACCACAAACCTATACATAGTGTAAAATGATATTTGACTCGGTAGTTTGTACAACTCCTTCCGGAACCTTGTCCTCAAAGGAGTTGCCTTCGATGTCAACTAGTTGTACACCACTTGAAAGGGTTTATAGTTCCATATGATTCTCATGGCTTCTTGTAGTAGGGACAACAACAATGGTTTATTCATAATCTCATGTACCAAATACACGCAACTTCTCTCGCAAAGGCAAGTGCGAGAGGTGCTACTTTGGGGAGTTTTTAGTGGGGGCTACAATGGGCATTTGGGCGAAACCGTGTAGATGGAGGCAACCAACTGCAAGCGAATTCCCCGTTCAAAGAGGGTCCACGCGTATCTTTCCAACCGATCGTTGGAACCATTCATTTAACTCAAAAGTGTAAAGAAAGAAAGAAAAGAAAGATATAGTAACGTCTTCTAAGACCAAAATTGGCCCACGAGACAATTGGTTTACAACAAAAAATGGTGTATGTGTATATAGTTTTATGTACATATGTGTATGTGTATACGTATATGATATGTATACGTACATTTTGTGTATCTATGTGTATACGATGAGTATATGTACATTTGTGTATGTATGTGTATCATAGTTCCTAATATTCGTGTACGTCCAATTTATTGGACGTACGCGAACGTTTGCAAACGTACGCGTATGATACGCGATATTTGTTTGGTTTTTGGTTTTTTATTTATTTAATTTGGGGTTTTTTTGGGTGTTTTTTTTTGGGGGGGGGGGGGGGTTCTGACGCATCGTCGCGTTGTGAGGAGTGACGAGTCAGAGAGTCGAGAGCTCTGAGTGATCGTGAATCTGAACTGAGAATCGAGAGCTCTAAGTGTTTGTGAGTTGTAACTGAGAGTCGACTGTAGAGAATCGAGAGCTCTGAGTGAAAATCAGATTTTTGTGAGGAGAAAATTGTGAAAATAAGATTTAGGGTAGGTAACTACGACGCGCAATTATATCAACAGAAAGTGCAATGGATGTAAGTACTGATCAGAAGAAAGATGCATTAGAGTATCAAAATGAAGTCCAATGCAATGGAGTATCAATATGAAGTATCGATACAACGGATAATGTACTAGAGCATTGATTGGAAATAAAACACCATTATGTAACAATAGGAAGGATAAAATGAATTGAATCATCGGATTTCATTTGCATATCACTACCAAGTAAAATGCATTTTAGCTTGTCAATAGGTAGCAAAATGCATTGAATTATAACACATGTAAAGCATATACGTGAATGCATTTACAAATGAATAGGAAGCAAAATGCGTTACAGTATTGATAGAGAATTTTTCCTTTATAGATCAATAGGAAGCAAAATGCATTGAAGTATCATTATGGATAAAATCCCCACAACTAATTTTGAGGGCTCTCAAGAAAGTTATTCCTCATCTTCCAAAACAAATGTACATAACTATTAGTGCTGCACCTCAAGAGTAGAGAGATGAGATTAATTATTAGTACTATGAATTTAGAGCTACTTTCTAGGTTAATGTTCATGTTTGAAGTTTGAAATTTGGATAAATTTTGGTTCATGTTTAGAAATTTGGATGCTATTTTGTTAGTTTTCAATGAATTTATGGTCTTGATTTTTGTCTATAAAAATCTTGATTATTTTTTATTTTTCATATTAAAAAAATAATAATTTAGAGTAATAAAAGTAAAAATAAAAAATAAATATAGACGAATGGATTCCAATCATACTTGGAGCCATTTCACGTATGAGTATGATACGAATATTCACGTATGAGTATGACACGTGTGATACGAATATTCACGTATGAGTATGATACGAATATTCACGTATGAGTATGACACGAATATTCACGTATGAGTATGACACGTTTGAGACGTAATGCTAGAACTATGATGTGTATATATGTATATGCGTGTACGGTGTATACGGTAGGGAGGAAACAGAGGAACAGGGGAATAGCGAGAAAGGTTCTCTCAGAGAAAGAGAAGAGAGAGAGTCTCGTGGAAACAGAAACCCTAACCTCTCCTTCCCCCACAGCTGACAGAACCAGAAACAGAAACAGAAACAGAAGCAGAAGCACAAGCGGAAAGAGAAAGAGAAAGAGAAAGATTAGTACGGCCATGGCGGCGACAGTTGTGAAGAGCATCGTTCCCCTCCTCGCTTCCTCCTCTTCTCCCGCATTCCGACCTTTCGGCCAAGTCATCTCTCCTTCTTCTGATGGCGCTTCCTTTGGAAACGATGATGCGCAGCTTCACCTGTCTGCGGGAATTCCCAGGTATGAGTTTATGGTTTCTCAAGCCTTCCCCCCTCCCATTCTCTCTCTTTATCTCTTCATCCCCCTACTTTCTCTTTATTTTTTCGTGCATCTTTTAGCCTTGCTGTTTCTCAGGTTAGGGTTTTCCAGCAGTTTCTTTGCTTTCTCGTCTCCTTCTACTTCCCCTTTATTGTGAATCTTTGTTACATGAATTTACAACCCCTTGTCTTTAAACGGAAGAAGTTAAAATGTATACACGTTTCAATCTTTGTTTCCTGATTTTTTTTCCACTCCTTGCAAATTCCTGTTTACTTTTCTCAGTCATACATTTGTTCCACATTGTCTTTCACATCTTCTCTTCTTTCTGCGCAGAAATTTCTATTTTGACCATCCCTTTGTTGCTAAATGAAACACTTCTGCTACAATGTCGTTTATTTCTGCTTAAATTTCAGTTTTTCATGGTTTTGGTTATTTCTACAACATTTCCACCACATCTTCTTTCACATCGATCACAGTTTAGTGAAACATAACTCTATCACTTCCTCTCCCGTTTATGCAAAAAATGATATTTTTGCATGCTTTGTTTGCTAGTGACAAAAACAGACGTTCCACTTTATCTTTAATCACATTCATCAATAAACGTTCTGCTGGTGTATTTAGGATTCTCTATTTTGCTGAATAGTCTATGAAGCATGTGCATTTAAGCTTTTAGAGTGCATTTGCGCTAAACTGAAGTTTTTAACCTATCCATATGATATTATGTGGATGGATGGATAATTGGATTTCCGTGTTCCTAGAAAACCTCCACATGTTTATCCTTCTGTTTTATAAACTTTCTCTTGCAGTTTGCAGGTTCTATATTATGAGATTGGAAGATAGACCACTCTCCTTTCGTAATATAACTCATCATGCGAGTGTAACACAATGTTTGGGATCTGTTGGTGCTTTACCATGGTATATTGGAGTGGCCAGACCCAGCATTCTCAAAAATGATGATGAAATTAATGAAAGCAAAGGAGTGGTTAGGTCTCCTGCTGGGCATTATTACATTCCTCCTTCTCCAGAAGACATCCAGGTCTTCAGAGTTGAGGGACCAACATTTTTGAAATTTGAGGTAGGAACTTGGCATTCCGGTCCTTATTTCAAAGAGAAGACAATGGACTTTTACAACTTGGAGCTCTCTGATACGAATGTAAGTTTCTATATATGCTGGACCTTTCTTTCATTAGTTTGTCTTGGTGTCCATATGTTCCATGAATGTTTGATTATATTTATATAGATCAGATTTGTATTAATGTGTATAGCATTTTGGTCCTAGAAGCATAGCATGTTATGTTTTATGTCTTTCATCTTCTTGATCCTCAATCAAGTTTGACAACACTGCACTGACTATAGTGCTGCAGTCTGAGAAGCATAAAATGGTTAATTGAAAAAAGCTTGAAGCCTGATGATGAAGCAAAAAGAACGGAGATATGAGGTGCTATGTGTAGAAGCTCTGGCATTTTCTGTTGAGCTCCACATGGGCGACAATGAACTACATCTTACACAATTGAGTGAAGGCTAATGCTTCTTTGCAATCCTTCCATACATGCTGATATTTCTAATGATTGATCATTTTAAAATTATTTTATAGATGTTTGTTTGCTTATGGAATTAAACCAATTTGCTATTTTGCAGGTGGTAGATCATACAACCCACAAATTTGACAATGTTACATTTGTGATTGATGACTAAATAGCGATGAGAATAGCTATAAGATATTTCTTTCCCGTTGTGTATTATTTAAACTGCCTTGAGGTTCTTTGCTGAAAAGGGGTTAAAAGTATTTGGTTTATGTTGCAATAAGTGGGCCAAAAATGCACATGGTCATTATTTATACATTGTCAACTATTTGTAATAATTATTGCAATGTTAGAGCTATTTTTTAGTTACCTGTTTTCATGCCTGTAAATGTGACAGCAGACTCTCAATGTGGCGAAGCCATTATTGTATGGACAGAATCGATGTTTTGAACTCTTCCAATTGGCATTATTTGGCCTGTGAGTGTTGTGAACTCTCACAGTTAGCATCATTTGTCATGTGCTTTGTTGGACACTACAATAAAAGTAGAAAATTAAACTTTATGTAGAGTAGAAATAACAGCTCTCAGAAAGTTGCATATTGAGGTAAAGATCTATGTAAGCCATGAGCGTATACATATCAACCATGATGTGATGAAGAAACCTCCTACAAACTAGCTTAATCAACTACCATTAGATTGCTAAATCGTGGTAGACCCATTGTGGTTTATGCAAACAATTCATACTTATGGAAAGAGTTATATCACTACTAGTGATGTGGCGCAACTCAATGAATATATGGACGTATCAGCTTGCTTTCCACAATTCAAACCCTACAATCCTGCACATGCTTGAATGTCCTCAGAATCATGACATACTATGCAGTTTAGTGCAGCAGTTTAGAACTAAATGATGACATTCTAAACTACTGAATGGTCTTTGAGAGTGAACAGTCTCATGGAAAATCATAAACTTGAGATGCAATTGAAAAGTCATTGTGGTTGCACGCTATTCACTATATAGATGCTTTTTGAGAGGGACTGTCATAGTCAACAATACTGAATAAGATTCATAACAAACGTATATTGTAATGGGATTTTCTGTTCAGTACCATGGCCAAAGATCGTGAAACATGCATAAAAGTCTAAATCAGTCTTTCACTAGTTTTTGAAGGTTGATTCCAGATATGTCATACTAGTACAATTGGAGCAACCACAATTCCTTCTAATCAGCTTCTTAGTAGCTTTCAAAGGTTGACCGAAGATGTATTGTATGTAGTACAATTGGAGCCAGCAATAATTACTCTAACGTACACTAAAATTTCTGTACATTTATCATAATTTAGTGCAGCAGTTTAGAAGTAATAATTTGGTGCACTCTAGGAATGGTCACATCTATGCATGCAGCCTTCACAATCTTAAGGTATGGTCATTATACTTTCATGACACAATGACCATGCTATGATTGTATTCATAACTTCCTTTTATTCAGTGGCAAAAAAGCACTTTACATGCTTTCATGACACAATGACCATGCTATGGTCATTCTACACAAAGTACAGCTTGTCCTTTATAGCACTGGATAATATATACACTCATGCCTACAGACGAGTTTTGTTCACATAACCTTTAGTCTGATTGTATTCATAACTTCCTTTTATTCAGTGGCCAAAAAGCACTTTACATGCTTTCATGACACAATGACCATGCTATGGCCATTCTACACAAAGTACAGCTTGTCCTTTATGGCACTGGATAATATATACACTCATCCCTACAAACGAGTTTTGTTCACATAACCTTTAGTCTGATTGTATTCATAACTTCCTTTTATTCAGTGGCAAAAAAGCACTTTGTGAATTTCCAAGGAATATTTCTATGTTCACAGGTATGCTCACAAAAAGATATTTGCAATATGCTTACAAATACATGTATTCATGAAAAACCAAGACACGGTATTCTCATTTAAATGCTGGATAATGAAAGAATTACCCTTTATTGTGTAACACCTTGAGCCATAGTGGTTAAGATTTATATAATCTCCTTAACAGTGCTATAATACAAATAATAGAAATAATGTCGGTACCACGTTCTGCTAGACCAATATACTAGCGAGTCCATTTTATGATTCCACTACTCGCAAAAAGCTTCACCATTGCACCTTCATATGCTATCCTGAAAGATTTATTGTTAGTGAGACATATGGATGAAGTTCAGTGTCACCACCAGTTAAACCTGCCATGGCAACGTCATCATCTGCTTTCCAAAATGAGCTGAAAAGGAAAATGCCTAGACATGAATAGTTATTCTCAACAAATCTCTGAAATCAAAATCAGCATTTTGATTAGTAAAACATACTTGTCCTTCTCCCCAACAAGACGATCAAGAACAGAACGAACTTTTTTTTCACTTTTTAATGGTGGTGCCAGCACAGCTGCCTGAAGATAAATTCAAAGGTATCCTCATGAGAATTTGTAAAATCAGAAAATGGGAATCTTTGCAAAAGTATCATATGTACATTACCAAAAAAGATGGTGGAAGTCCATATCTCAAGATACTTTCAGTGAAAAGCCGAACTGCACAGAGGTGCATCCAAGCACTGAAAACCTGTAAACATGCAAAACCAAATACAGCATTAGCAAGCACTTGCTGATTTCATGCAAGTTTGTAGATTAATTCAGCATGTGCCATAAGATTTTATCCCCAAGCATGAGTATTTAATCCACACATAGCAGTAGTTAGCTATGATGTTGCTGATCAAAGGTAGTCAGTTGTTTCAAAAACATAACATTGAGAGAATAGAAAGAAGTAAAATCTGTTAGTTTACTCCAGTTTGCAATATAGCTCATAATTCCAAATCTCCTCTGACAGAGAACTCATCATCCAACACAGGTATTGCAGACAATAGTTCCTTACAAGCTGGCAACCTGTTTATGTCCAATCCATGATCTATGATATGGTGGCATGGCTGCCAGATAAAAGGTGATCCATGCATGATGACGCTTTTTGATTACTTGAAGGGTAGTTTTGATAGACTATTGGATAACCTCACATTGTAATAAATATTACCTCTCCATAGCTGGCATAACACCATTGCTGTAAGGCTGTTCGCATGCTCTCCTGATCAAATGTGAGTTGTTTTATCTCTTCCTCTCTTTTGGATTGAGCTTCTGGATCATACTCAAACTCTCGAACCTACAGCACATTTTAAACAAAAAGAAGAATTAACACCACAGAGCAATAAACAAAGAGGCTTTTACAATGTATTTTTTTCCATTAACAAGATGTAAATAAATTTAACTTCAAAAACTAAATAAGTGAGATTTTATTCTACAGGTGTGCATAAGAGTATTCCATAAGCCAAAACGAATTGAACAGTGAACACCTACACAAACTTATGGGACTATCATGATGAGAGATTTTCGGGGTTTCTGATAAACCCTCAAAATCCCTCATCATAAACAAAGAACAGTATCACAAAGGCCAGTAGATGTAGTACATCTTTTGAAGGAATAATATAAAGACATACCCATGCTTGGGGCTGATCAGGGTATTGTCTACTTTTACTGTGAACAATAAAACTAAATCCAAGTTAATTGATGTTTTGTTCTACTATTCATTTTGTTAAGATTTGTTCCATGATAATATGGAGATAGGTGAAATCAAACATGTACAATATTATGATATACAGACTGAACCAGTCCTTGAAATACTTCATTGTAAGGAATAATTTGCAATAATTTCTTTATAGTTTAAGTGTAATTCCTCAAAATAACATGCAAAGCTTTAGGAATCATATCTAGCACGAGATAAATGCTGAGAAGCACAAACCTGCAGGAATGCCTCTTGAAACTCATAATCCTACAGAAAACCAGATTCTGTAAATTTTCTGTGTGCTACCCAGACAGGCAGGCCGTTTAGCTAGATGCTCACTAGAAAAGAGTGGCAAGAAGATGTGGAAAATATTCCTTATGTGAAACATTTCACATAGATAACAATGCATGTCAGACCAGAGCTCCCTATCCAGAACATCTAAAGATTGACCACACAAGAGCTCTCTTTGCACAAAAGTTTTTTTTTTATCTCTTTTGAAACAGAAATCATCCTTAACAATAAGTAATGAATTGCATAATACTTCCATAAATCCAAGAGCAATGAGCATAGCTAGATTAAAATACCCAGAGAATGCCTTGGAGACCACCTATACAATCCGCTCGGGGAAGCCTAATGAAAAACTTGATGCAGCTATTATGAAGTTAGGGGTCCAAATAAAGTAATGTTTCTAAACGATTAAGCCTTCAACAAGGCTTAGATTTATGAAACTCTCTATTATTGCTCTCCCCACTCACTAGACAACTTACTTTCTACTTATTGAGTGGCACAAAGTTTGCCAAGTTTGAAACTTCCATTCTGCAGTCAAGGATTTCAGACATCCACAAATGACGGTGTCCAATACAATCATACACACAACAATACATTTTAGAAGATGCCACATGAAACATCCTAAATGGCAATATATAAAGCAGATGAAATTACTCAAAACAAAGACAAAATATGTGCCAATGTACGTATGCTACCCATATGAAATGGAAGCCAATTGCATATTAAAGTACATATATCTAAAAGTTCAGGCTGGGTGTGGGAATTTCTGTTGAATCATGGAAAATGAAAAAGATATTATAGAGGATTGTGTGACTAAATCATATGTTCATAAACTTACAATCATAAACAACTAATTGCTAAAATTAAAATAGTAACCCAATAATTGTCTGCGAAAATACAACCATGAAAAGAGAAAGAAATATACCTGGAAACCATTCTCACGAGCTGCTGTTTTGAAAGTGTCAGAAACTTTTCTAAATAGTACGACTGTGTATAATGCATACTCATTGTCTTCATGTAGCTTATTTGATGATCTTGGTACCTGAAAACCACAAACAAAATCTGAAATATAATACAAAGAGAGACTTATGTGCTTGGAGAATGTCTCAACGGATACAAACACCTTTATCATAATGTTGAGACATGCTTTTCAGGAATATATCATTATTAGAGAAGACGTATCTATTGATTTCACCATTGAATATGCTCCACATTAAACAGAATATGTGTCACCTTCTGCTCAATTATTAGTAAAAGAGCTGTAGACTATTGAAGTATAATAAGCTTAGAGATATGCACCAACAGAATCTTATATTGGCAAATTAATAAGGTTCTTCTTCTAGCTAGCAGAACTGTATTGCGATGTCATATGTTAGGATCACAGTAAGATTGAAAATAATTTGATACATGATTGTAAAGAATCCGCATTTTAGAGAATGCAACACCTCCATTTCATGTCCCAAGGAAAAAGACTACATCAATCTTAAGTGCAGCAGCACACAAAACTATATGAAATCCACTTACACCAAGAGTACTTGGAAAAAAAGACTGCTACAGAAAATGGTGTAATGTCAAGTAGAGGGAGAAAGTTCAAATTTGAGGAGCTAGTTAAATTTGAGGAGCTAGTTAAATATGTCATGTAGATTGGCCCACAAGTAATCACCAACAGCAGAATTTTAATGTGAACATGCCACGGACTCTTCTCCCTAATATGGTCCATTTATACTTGTGTATGAGTTTCAGGCTTCAACTATCTTTTGATGATGGTTTGAATACAAATAGGGAAAAGACAAGATAACACCAAAATATTTGTTACAAAATGAGGAGAGACAATCTGAAACCATCCGTACAATAAGAAAATATATGACTAGGGCTAAGGATAATGACCCAATATAAGCACACTTCAATGAAAATGTGAAATACCCAAAGATTCTGGAAAGAGCCCAACTACGAACAGGAAGACACCGGTGCGAAGGAGGTTGAATGAGCCAAAGAAAATGACGATAAAGTGCCAATTAACATATGTAAATGTTGCCTTATTACCAGAATAAAGCCAATTAATTTATGTTATTACCCCAAAAACACAGAGTCAACCCTTGAAAAAAAGGAAAGAGATGAGTTGAGCATATAGTTATTTAAGTAGCATACATATTGAGAAAGAGGGGATTTAATTGCTCAAGAAGGCACTTTATCAATAAAACTTTAAGAGGATGGAACTCAACATAAAATCAAATGTATTATTTACTAATGTCAAATACCATTGCAAATAGAATCAATTTCTTTTTAAAACCACTTGTTAAACACAATGCAATTGCATCATTGGGTAGTAAGGCTCAGGGCACCACTAAGCTATGCCAGATATTTTTAATATATAGCAATGCATTTGCATTGAAATTCCTCACACAAACATTTTTTGAAATTGCTATCATGGAATTTGTATCCATATGCCAGGGCAAAATTTCATGAATTTGTAATCAGTCTCTACTGTCACAATGACGACTACGGAAGAAGTTGGCAAAGTACAATTAATGCACTCAAAATTATATGGTTGCATCTTTGGCTTTAGCACTAATCCAAATACACTCAAAACCTTACAAGGGTCATTTTTTTCAATTTGTCCCTTATGATTATATATTTGGAACTCCTTAGCTGGTAAGCTACAACTACACTCTGCCAAACCCAGGGAACAATCCTCCTGTTTCTCTCTCCTTATGTATAGGACGTTAGAGGACTATAAAACTCCAATTTAGCCAGAATTTAACATGATTTTGGACTCACTGAGACTTGATTTCACCTACTTACGAATTTGGACATGAAGACTTAATTTCACATCCAGGAAGCTAGATTGCACCTGAACAAGTTGACATCTCATTGTTCCAAAGAATAAAGATCAGCATCTCTTTTGGTATTTCTTTATTGATAATGAAGATACAATAACAGCCTGTTTAAGCCAATTTCAGCTGCATATAAAGATTCCAAGGTAATGTCCACTAAGCATAGTAGAAATGGAAGCAGTTCAGTAATAGAACCTGCAGAATTCGGCACTATAAAAATGATGCACTATTAGCTCTGATCAGAACCTTAAAGTTTTACAGATATGCATTATAACTTTTGACGGTTCAATGAAGTATTGTTGTGTCAATGCAAAGAAGGTTGAGATGCATTTGTTTTCAGGAAACTGGATGAAACATCTTTTTCTGGATTGGCCTCTTTCCTTTGTGTTCACAAGACTCCAGAGACTATGTTTCCTTTTGAGAATTGGTTGGCACATGCATGCACACATGAACGAATTTCTTCTGTATCAGCTCCTCTTTCAGTATTGTTTTTATTGAATATACAGCAAGATAGCCCAACCTTAAAAACATTGCCACCTGTTTACACCTATTTTAGAAACTAAAACCCACTGTACTCTTCACTGGGCATCGTAGCAAAAAGAGCAAATCCACTGTTAGGACTCAGACCTAAAGATTTTTGCACTCCAAAAATGAGTCTTCATCAGCTCTAAAGCCAAATAAGGCAAGTCTTGCTTGTGTACCCCAATATTACCTCTTCAGAAAAATGTCTTAGCCTACTCACTTATAACTATTAAGTGACTTCATGTTGGGCCAAACCTAAAGAGACTTTATAGGCACAATTTTACTATGAGGTGCATTCATCCCCACACATCAGAACCCAATGCTAACAGAATTGATTGTGTATCAATTCCAACAGGTTACCGGCCTGGGTTAATCCAGTCTACGGACCATTGGCCCTGGGTTGTTACACACTGGCCATGCACTGTCTTTTTTATCAGTTTCAAGAGTTTCAAAGAGTCTGTAAGAAAATAAAAAGTAAAGTAATTATTAAATAATCCCATAAAATAGGAAAAAAATAGCACCTCCTGGTTACAGCCTATGTTGTAATCAGTTTATTTTTCTTTCTAGTTGCTTTATTCCCACACATGGCAAAGGAGTATGTTAGAGCTATGTTCTAAAGTAAGCATATGATAAGGATAACAAAGATAGATTAATAAGAAAGAAGAGAGAGAAAGAAGGGTGCCGATCCACCCGACCACCCTCGAACGAAGGGATCGAGAAGGACTTGAGCCTCAATCGGTGTCACATATCACCGTTGTGGCGTCGAGTCGTACATGGTGCTGGCGCACTCGCTACAAGAGTTGACCCACCACAAGAACGGAGTCTTGACGTAGTCAAGAGATGGTGAAATGAGGGTAGCTTGGCCTCATATTTATAGCCAAACCCAAGGCCCCCAAGCAAGTTCACACTTGGCCTAATGGGTTGTCTCAATCCCGAGGATTAAAAGTAATCCTCCCCTTCTTTACACTCTCGTTTAACCATCACACTTTATCCACGTGTATAGAATACTACGGTACATTCTCACCACAAGATATTTTATGGTCATGCCCGTAACAGAGTATCTGGAATTGTCCATCAAGATAATGTTAGGCATGAAAAGCCAATCGTTGTTAGTCCAGGTCCAAGTCCCTAGACATCATATTGGATTCTGGAAATGGGGATCTCTTATTTGATGATAGAGAAGTGCTTGATTATGGAAGCACCATAGGAATAAGGATAGTTGACTACTAGATAACAAACTCCATGGCCATATCTTAGTCTGGAGGAACTGGTTTCTGAATGTATTTGTAACATGTGAACACTATGTACAAACTTTTTCAGGCCCTTATTTCCACTTATTTCTATTATTGCTTGATGGTATTTATTGTGGAAGAAATACTATCAATCTTATGCCATCTATCCATTCTGGAAAGAAGTTGCGATAATTGCTAATGTGTGCACATTAAAAGTTATTAGTATGTTTGCATTAATATTTATGAGAAGTAAAATTAGCAAACAAGAAGGAATTTGAAAATCTCAAGACGAAGATTTCACTGAGGATAGATTGCAGATATACAGCAATTATCCAAATGATTCACACAAGTACAGTCACTCATATGGTTGGCATTAAATGCATTTGATAAAGACATACCACAAAAGTTGAGAGGGTTTCATAGCTTGATAGCCAATCTTTTTGCGAGTACTTTGGAACCACCACTAGAAGTGTTATCAGGTGTTCAGAACTAACAATATCTTCAGGTTTAATTATACTGGAAAGATCCCGTACTGCCATGCTGGAGAATCGATTGTATCAATAATGGTTGAACAAACAATGCTTTCAGCAAGTTAAAATATACAGTTCAAAAATAAAAAGAAGACATGTAAAATGGTACCTCCCAGTTTGTTTTCGATTGATTGCACTAAGCTGACCCTTCACATTGCTATACTCCGCAACTCTAACCTGATGTTTGAGATAAATAAATAATCAACTAATGAAATAGAAGTAACAGCTTAAGTAAAAAGGAACAGTTGCATTGGTCAACCTTCAGATCATCTTCCAGTTTTGCTACATTTCCTTGTATTGTATCTACAGTCTCCCTCAGGGGGTTCATAAGAGGATACTTGGCTTCATCCCAAGTAAATCTGAGGGAAAAATAGAACATCACCACCCATGGTTAGTTTCTAATGTAAGATACGGTAAATTCCATTAAATACTTGTCAAATATATGGCCATCCACCTTGTGATATATGAGTCAACAGGGACGCCATCTACAGACAGAGTTCCTGAGTCCGATCCTGGGATTCTCTCCAACTCTTCCACTTGACGCCAGATCTTGTGAGTGACCCCTTCCACCACTGTGTTGGCCTGATGAACCAACCATTGATACCCAGAAAATACACCAAAAATAACAAGAACAACTTCTATATTGACGTAAAACATCATTCCTGAACTTGACCAGATCATAACTAAACATTGTTATGTGAACCAGGACATACATGAGAAAATCCTTTATATTGAAGCAACACAATTCCTCGTCTTCATGAGATCATTATTCAGTGTATCATAATTAAAATAAGATTAAAAAAAATGCCTAATGTTAAGCCACACGATTCCTCATCTTCATCAGATCATCTCTATGCTACACAGAAAACAAGGATTTTTTTCTAGATTTAAGCAACATTATTCCTCACCTTCACCAGATCATCACTAAGTGCCAGCAGTGAATCGAGCGTTCCTACTCTCAAATCAGGTATGTGCAACTGCAAGAAAATGAAGGATCAAAACTCCCAAAGATCACAATACACTGGAAAACCCTAAAAAACACAAAATGTGCAGAAAAAACCTAAAGAGAGAGAGAGAGAGAGAGAGATTGTGAAGCATATAAAAACCTTGTAGGCAGGGGTGTCAAATGCCGATTTGGAGAGGCTCTGTTGAAGAGAAGACCAGATCGATGCTGCAGAGTCCTGCACAGGCAGAGAAACCAGGTGATAACGCATCTTTGGTTAACGAATGCTCTCGCTTCCCGTCTCTGCCTCCTGCTGCTTCTGCGTCTTCTTGCTTCTTCGTTCTTCGTGTTGAGACAGAAGAGAAAGAAGAGGAAGGAAGGAAGGAAGGAAGCTGGCCGATGGTGTGTTCTAAAAACAAGGTAAAACCAAAACAAACACACACACACACACACACACACGTGTGTGTGTGTGTGTGTAAGAGAGAGAGAGAGAGAAGAGAGAAGGGGTTGAATTGTGTGTGTGTGTGTGTGTGTGTGTGTGTGAGAGAGAGAGAGAGAGAGAGAAAGGGAAGAGAGAAGGGGTTGAATTGTGTGTGCGCGCGCGCGTGAGAGAGAGAGAGAAAGAAAGGGAATAGAGAAGGGGTCCAATTGTGTGCGTGTGAGATAGATAGAGAGATAGAGAGAGAGATTGTAATGTTGTCAAATCTTGCAGCTAACGGTGATATTGCGGGTTTGCATCTTCCTTCGGGTGGACAATTGGTGGCACAAGCATTGGCTGATGATTCTTTTATGTTTTTACAAGCCTTAAAAGATAATCTTGAAAGGAGCATGCAAGTTTGGGATCAAATTGCTTTGGCTTTAGGGTTGTATATAAATTGGAGGAAGTCTTGTCTTATTTCTTGTACGGAGAGTGATTTGGAATGTTTGGGATGGCGAGGGTCAGTGATCACACGAGGATCAATTTATCGACATTTTGGGTTATCCATTGGGTGTTGATGTTACAAATGCTCAATTAATTGATTGGATTGGTAGTAAATTGAAGGACAAATTTATGTATTGGCAGTCTCAATTATGGCCCTTTCATGTACGACTCAAAGTGGTGCAATGTATCTTGATACCTTAGACTAAGAAGGCACTACAAAACATGTTACAACCTATTCGGTTCATGTTGTGGCGGAAGAGAGAAATGATGGGAGTTACATGGATTTCATGGGACCATTTGGCTACACCTAAAGGGTTAGGTGGTGCAGTAATATTGGATTTAGAAAGACATTTGATGGCTCGTAGATTTGCATTATTACTAGATATATGTCAACAAGATCAACCATGGATATCTATGATGCAATATATTTATTGAGCATGAAGGATTGGTGCACAGGACAACAAAGATTCAAGCATCCTAGTGGTCATTACTAAATGGAAGTATTCCTCTAAAGATTCAACATTCTGTATGTGGACAACATTTGGTAAGATCATGGCAAGATGCATTATCTCTTTTTGAATGGCGACCATCAAGTGATCGAGAATATTGTAATTCATTACAAAATGAATTGCTTGTTTCTTCTTGAGTGTTATTTTGGCATGGGAAAGAGAAGTTGAGATCTCAATTAAATCGTTTATTTCGATTGGGGATTGTACATTTGGAAGATGTGGTTGATAATGAATCTCAAAGGTTGTCGGATTTTGAAGATGCCAAACAATGGTTACGTATCCCCTCAAATTATGGATTTATTTGGGAGAAATTACAAGATATACTATTGTTGCAAGGATCTTTGCCATTGAAAACAAAAATTGCACCTTGGGTGGATTGGCGGTTATAAGATGGTACACGCTTGTTACAGTCACTACAAATATATTGTATCATCATGCGATGGCATCATTAGCTTGGCTATCTCCTAAAGCAGCGAAGTTGTGGAATGTATGTAAGTTAGATGCAAGGTGGTGGAAAATATTACAACGTTTTCGTGCAAAGGTATTCATATGGAGAGTCATGATTGGTGGGTTCCCATTAAGTTCAGCCTTAAAGAGACGAGGACTAGGGTTCGACACTTGTTTCTTTTGCACCGTTCCATTGGAGGATAGTACACATAGGTTTATTAAATGTCCTATAGCGTGTACCATTTGGAAGTACTTATTGGACATTTGGCAAGTTTTAATCCGTTGTTGTTTGAGAACTCAACAATGGGTTTTTTCTCAATATGTTCAAATATGGTTCAAATGATGAGATGGAGATATTATTCTAATTTTTACGTTATTTGGGGTCTACAACACAATTGGAATATGCGTAATGCTTTCATGTTTGATAATAGAGATGGGGTGAAAGCCTATATAAAGAAGCTAAAAGGTATTCTCATGTGGGGATCGTTTCCGCAAATCCATATTCACGTTTTCTTTAGAGCATGTGGGGATCATTTCCTCAAATGCATATTCAGGTTTTCTAATAGCATTACAGAACGGCCCTCTCCCTACGTAGGCATATGATAGGTAGAGGAGACTAAGAAGTGTTGTAACTAAGCGGATTTTACATACAATTAATATAATTGTGTGCTTTTACCAAAGAGAGAGAGAGAGAGATTGTATTATCAAAGAATCTTCGGAGGTCAAGTATGACCCATAGACCAAAAATATTACATTTCACGTACGTGATACATGTGAATAATGTGAATGTTGCAATCGAGAGTGCACAATTGTGGTTTGTGAGAAGAATTCATGCTCAACGATTGGACTTGGTCGAAGATATGTGGAAAAAGCATGGTCGAATCTAATGAAAGGCAAAGTGAGCATTGTATCAGAGTATGATACTCGGACTCTCGAACTTGTGTTAGGGCAAAGTGTGCATAGTTGACCACTCTCTCATCACTTTGTGCCCTAACACCCCCCGTCTAAGTTGGCATGGGCTCACTCTCTTTCTCTTTTATCGTAATTACATTATCCAAGTGGTAAGTTCTTAGCACTAAAAGCACTGTGTTTTGGGTTCGAAACCCAGCTTCCTCACCTCTCTATTATATACTTCTTATATATCCCTTAATTCACTAAATGCCACTGTGGAATGTAGGGGTTGAACCCATGACCACCTGGTCTTCATTGGGCAACCTTACCAATTGAGCTACATCCGTCTAGGCTCTCTCTCTCTCTCTCTCTCTCTCTCTCTCTCTCTCTCTCTTTCAATTAATTCTATTGAGAACAACCTACATATACACAATTGGGCACTTGATCGGCCCTGTTGTCAACAATGTCTCCTTTGCCCTGGCTTGGCATACATCATGCCTATGCATGACACTGTCATCACGATTAACATGTCCTCATTAGGCCTGCTGATGATATAGAGATCATGGGTTAAACAAACATGGGCTCAATGACAAGCACACGCATGTCCTTTGGCCTATTGGCAATATAACGACATTAATATACCTGGCTTAATCACATGCACAAAGTTTGGCATTGTCGTGGCCTCCTTTTTCACTATCTCACCAAGCCAAGTAATGACATAGACACATTGGCATTAACATGACCTCCATTCTAACAATCGACAACGGTTCGGTTTGAGAGGGTCCAGACTAAACCGGTTTGGAACTGAACCATATAATTTTTTTGAAACCAGAACCAAACCGAACTGAATCGTTAAACATTTTTCAAATCGTTAAACCATTAAACCGTAAAAACCGCGGTTTCGTGGTTCAGTTTCGGTTTTCAAACTAAATGTTTGTCCTACAAAATACTTTTGAGGTGTTTTGATGTCTTTGTAATCAATCCAAAGCATTGGAGATCAACACAATATCATCAATACATAGTGATAATAGTTATACATGCTAGGCATGCCTCAACATTGCTAAATCTCTCTATGTAATGTGATACCTCACCTATATAGAGAGTCAAGACCAATGAGACTGGATGATATTGGCATCCTTATTTTACTCCAATGGCATTAGCTGCAACCTCTGACAACCCACTGAGAGACCACACTTTTATTGACATAGGCTCATATAATGAGTAAATTCCGCATTCCATATCTATAGGGACACGAAGGGCTTCTAGTTGCCACATGAGTTGAGTGCATGCCACAATGTCGAAGTGTTTTGGGTTGGTTTTTCACTTCCGAGTTGTGAGTAGTAATTTATGCTGCTCCTAGAACTATTGTTGGCAAATGTTATTGCCATGTGATTTCCAACTTGTAGAATTGTTATTAATAAATAATAATACCAACAGCATTTCGAGGGCCTATAACTATGATTTGTAATTGCTGCCACTAAACGAACTTCCAATAACAGCTGTGTTAAGTAAAAGCTCCAAAAAATAATCATGAATTCACAACATGGAGATAAAGTAACTCCAAAGGACGTTGTACATTTGCAATCACAGATATTATCAAGAAGGAGAGGATGATTACGGATACCAATATTGCCCAAAACAAACTCAAGTTAAATTGAGGCATTATCATCTTAAGCAGATTGACCAAGATCTCTCAAGAATATGGGAGAGATGTTTTCAGAAGCAAACTGATTGAAAAGTGTGGATGATTAGTATACCTCGGGTGATGTTAGAATACCTTTACCTCATAGCCCTAAATAAAAATTTGAAACAAGCACCACGAATTCTCTCTCCCCCTAATGTATTCTTTCATGCCAAATTTATTGATGAACTTTTTACAAGTTTCCTTCAATGCAAAGGAAATCATAGTACATTACAACAACATTACAAGAGAAGGACCACCTTGAAGCTATTTGCCAGTTGAAGGAGATTTTCTGTAAGTCCCAACAGTCTAACTTGCAATCATATAATGTTTTATTAACAACGCCCATAAGTTGAGCAAGTCAATGGTGAAAGTTCTCTTGCACATACGAAAAGATTGTTCCCTGGAAGGCAAATAACATAAAATTTGCCACTCTTGTAAAATCTACAAATATGTATGACTCATAATTTGATATGGCATCTGAACGAATGAATATAGTGACAACCATATCAGTCTTTAACACATATTCAAAGTTATGAGGGGATAATTTCAATTTTGCATAGAAAAGAAAATCAGTTAGAGAGCTTGCTCACTTTACTGTATTCTCATAGTTGGACTATGACTGCAGTCTTGGTAAAGCAAGAAGTAACATCTAAGTCATTACCAAGTCTCATTCTCGACATTCTTTTCCATGTCCCCCCCGAAGAAGAGAAGTCACAAACAGTAACGAAGTCCAAAACTTGGCCAAAAATCTTGAACATTTCAACTCCATAGATCTTGTTACCCTCAGCTACAGACACTGCATTCCAATCCAAAGGAGCATCAGGATGTTTTTGCATTAAAATCCAACTTTGCAAAGTTGAATTATATTCCCAAAGCATTCGTGTGGCTGCTTCCACATCATTTCTTTGAGAGATATTATTGCATCTTTGTTGTTCACGTGACCCCCATGCAACTGCGAGCAATATGAGCTTTCCCTTACAACACACAAGCTTAGGAACATACTCATGTAAGCGTGTGATAGTGTTAGATATTTGTATGCTACTCCATGAATTGTGCTTAAAATCATAGGCAGCTAGCTTATCAGTCTCGGAATAAGCATAGAAAACTCCATTGCATACAACCCCTGCACAAGTAACACCATGATCTACGGGTAATTTAGCGATTTCCCTCCATGTATCCGATATTGAGTCATATATCTCTGCAGAGAATAACGGTTGTTTCCAAATCCCTTGGCCTCCAACCACAATCAATCCATAGCTCTTTATCTGTAACATCTCGGATGTATCTTGTCCATGGGATTTTCCACCTCTTGTTTCGATGTTTAAAGTCCCTGAATTGTTTTCATCATTACACCATTTGACTCCACAACTATGGGAAAGATTGTTCAAGCACTTAGAATGACATTCTAATCCTTCGACTGTATCTTCCCATTGAAGGCTTTCTAGCTTTAGACTTGAGCTTACAATCTCTCCATCTCTGACCTCAAAAACTGAAGCTATTGGCATAGCCCTAGCTATCCCCATAGAACAGCATTTTTTCCATGAGGACGTGAAGGGACTATAAGCTAGAACCCCTCTATGGGTCTTTATGCTATTTTTTTCATGTTTATCATCACCATCGGGCAAGCTAGAGCAACCACCAAGGATGTAAACTGAGTTGTCAAGAGAAACGACTGAGAACAAAAAACGCCCCTTGAGCATATTTGCTTGGGTCGAATGCCATTCATTGACGGAAGTATCTAGGGCATGGATTTCTCCATTAGAGACACCCCCCCTCGAGAAACCGAAAAGGAAAAGCCACGGTTTGTTCGATCGGAGCTTTTCTCTAGTAGCCTGCAAGTGAGAGGACATAGTGAGATCTCTCCACTTTCGGCAAACCATACGAGCTCTTGCTAGAGTGCTGAATGATGCCCTTGCAAGACACATCTCAATCACATCATCAGGCAATCCTTGCATTTGCGAGTATATGTGAGATCTTTCTTCTTCACTATGAGATTTCTCCATTTCTCCATTTCTTATTTGATCCACAATGCCATTCCAGAAACAACCACATTGTTTTCTTCCCTTGAACCCCACCAAATTTTCTATGTTTCCTCTATTCCTATCAAAGTCAATAACCTCTTCTTTACCATCTTTTGGCAAACATTTTCTTTGTTCATCACTCCATGAAAGCTCAACCATTCTTCTTCTGATGTTGTGTGATGAGATAATGATATCATTCACAAAGACACCGCATTTCTGGCATCTACGTGGTAAACAATCACATTTCTGGTATGTAGATGGTATTTCATAAGCTAAGCAACCACATTTCTGGCATTCAAATATTCCTTCGTTAACGATGAAACCAGATTTCTGGTATCCTGATGCTATTTCCTTCAAATAATAACTACATTTCTGACATCTAGATGGCACTTTACTCACAAAGATGTGACATTCCTGGCATCCAGATGTTGCCTCATTCACAAAGAAACCGCAAGTGTGGCATCTGGATGGTGTTATTTCGTTAAGAAAACCATTGCCATTGTAGCATCCAGATGGTGGTACTTTATTCACAAAACCACCACAATGGTGGTATCCAGAGGGTGGTATTTCATTCACAATGCAACGGCAATTGTGGCATAGAAATGATGATATTTCATTCGGAAAACTACCACAGGCGTGGCATCCCGATGGAGGGATTTCATGTACAAAATCACTACAATTGTCGCATCCAGATGATTCTTCCTTCACAGGTGCTACTTCATTCACAAGGCAACCACAATTGTGGCGTCTAATGGCTACTTCATTCACAAGGACGCCGTCTTTCCTGCATCTTGATGATGTTTTATTCACGAAACAATCACGATTGTGGCATCTCGGTGCATCTTCACTTATACAGATGCCACAATTCTGGCATTTATGAGGTACTTCATTCATAAAGAAACCACATTTCTTGCATCTAAATGATACTTCATCTTGTGAAATCTTCATTCCTTCTGCGTGATGAGAGATATCATGCATTCTAACAAGCTCTCTTCTATTCACTTCTGTGCATATGGGGGCATTATCCATTTCTTTATCTTTTTTAATAGAAATAGAAAAATCATCTCTTCTCTCGTTTCTCCTTGCAGAAGTTTGTCGCTGTAGAATATTTCCAAAGCACCCTGAGCTATGGAAAGCATGGACATATTCATCATCAGAAGTGGTATGCACATAGAATCCATGGAGAGCTTCATCGGCCTGCAAAGGAGAAGAGCTTCCTTCACCCGTGCAGACATGAGGCTTATGGCATCGGCTCCTCAGTTTGGAAGAAAACGATCGAATAAGCTTGGAAGGAAGGTGGGAAAGAGAAGAATTAGAGGAAGGAGGAAGGAGGGGCTTCTCACTATTCTGCTGCAGAGACAAGGGATGAGAATTGGGGGGAGCCATTGCACTCCTTCGTTCAGGAGGAAGACAACCTTCTTCGTCTCCTTCTTCTTCTTCTTCTTCTCCTCCTTCTGGTTCTGGTGCTGCTGTTGTTCCTGTGCAGGGAATGGGCCTGTGCGTGGGCAAGAAGATGAGGAAGAGAAAGAACAGAGGCAGCCATGGAAGCTTCGCATGAAAAGCAGAGACAGAGAGAGTAACTACTAAACATTATTATTATTATTATTAATTATTAATTAATTAATAATAATAATATTATTATTATTATTATTATTTATTTAATAATAATAATTATTATTATTAATTGTTATTATGATTATTATTGTTATGAAGTTAACTAAAACTCAACCAACACCACCAACTAACTCCTTTCTACTATCATTCCCATCCATCCTATATATATATAGGCAGGCACTAACTTTGGATGTATGTATGTATTGCTATGGATGGGGGTGTGCCTCTATGGATGGCTCGGCTCCTTCCACACGTCTCGGCTTGAGCTCTCTCTGTCTTTGCCCTGTATGTTTTCCATTTTGTGCCCATGTCTGGGTTTGACCTAGCTTACACTACTAATAACTATATATTGCTAAGGGGGGGGGTGTGCCTGCCTCCATCCATGGATGGCTCAGCTCCTTTCGGGTCTCGACCTGAGGTTTCTTCTATTTGTGCCTATATGTTTTCCATTTTGCGCCCATGTCTAAGTTCGTCTTAACTTACACTACTAATAACTATGCATTGCTATGGGGATGTGCCTCCATGGATGGCTCGGCTCCTTTCGGGTCTCGGCCCGAGGTCTCTCTGTCTGTGCCCGTATGTTTTCCATTTTGTGCACGTGTCTGTGTTCGTCCTAACTTACACTACTAACTATGTATTGCTATGGGGGTGTCCCTCCATGGCTCGGCTCCTTTTGGGTCTCGGCCCAAGGCCACTTGTCTGGGTTTGTCCTAGCTTACACTAAATATTGGACAAACCTTTATAACAGTGCACCAAATTCCTATACTTGTTAGGGTTTCGAAACCTATAAATTCTCGCATCCACATTTATTTTGTTAAGTTCATTAGAGAGAATTGTAATATTTTTTTATCATATTCATATCATAAGAAAATGTATTAAGTTAGAATTTTCGAGCCATATAACGTCTCGTTCATTATGTGTAAAGGCAATGCTTTCACATTATGCTTTTCGAATATAGTGTATTGTTTCTTTTTGTGAATCATGTCATCAAAACGAGGATCTATTCATTGAAGCCAATGTGGTCATTACATTTGCATTTAGATATTTTCAAAAGGTAAAAAGAGACACACGTACCTATGGAATATGTTAGTGGTTTCGCCCATTACAAAGCAAAGTTTGGAACAACATCTATGATAGTGGACCACAAGCCAAATGAATATCCACCAAATATTTCTTGGATGAATAAAGACTATATTAACCAACCGTAGAATGTTTATATAGGTTTTAATGGGATTTGGTGAATTAGAAAATTTGATATAAGTTTGAGTTGAAACAATCTTATCTCATCTATAAAATTTCCAAGAAACGGACAATTTATTGCATTATGTAAAATTATGTTCTCTATGTTAGGTAGCAAGTAGAATTAGAAATTACATGTTAAATCATGATGTTAAAGAGACATCTTTCCAAACCATATAAGAAGAGATTCTCAACGTCTTTGATGAATTGTTGCTAACAAATTTACAAAGCCGCTCGAGTTAAAATTGACCTTACTTTAAAAAAGAAAAAGACAAAGAAAGATACACCTTAGTATATTACTTGAGAAATGTACATATAGAAAATAGAAGGAGACATTTAATCTCACCTCTCTTGTGATACAAAGGCTAATACCAACATCTGATCAAACTCATGATATCATGTAAGAAACAAGTGGAGCACAAACTACAAGCTATGCAACAAAAAAGAATGTATGGCATAATTCCACCTCAGACTAGAAGTTGTCTCTGAAATAAGTGAAGCCCTTGCCATCGTTTCTTAAAATTGACCTTACTTTTGTAGTTGTGGTCATAAGTTTAGTTCGAGATTATTGAGTTTGAATTCTAGTATAGCGATCATTTCAACCAAAAACATGACCTTGCAACACTGACATTCAAGTCACGGTTGTGAATTCAAAGCTTGAGCTTGCACTTGATGCGTGCTCATCATAAAAACTCTTCGTAGTTAGTTAGAGATCATGGAAACTAACCTTTTACTCCAAAGGGATGGATTTTCAACTTTGACATTGAAATGTTTTCACAACAAGCGTGAAAAAATAAAATAATAAAGCTCTTCGAAAATGAGGTGTAATAATGCAAATATATTTCATGTTTTCATGTTATAAATATTCACAACTATTAGAAACTCACAACCATTGCCATTAGACTTGAATACTCATACATAATTTCTACATCCTCATGAGTAGGAAATATTCCAAGTATATAAGAAATCATGTATCTACAAAATATGATCACACGTCCATATCAATGTGTAACAACTTCGGAAAAAATGGCATGTACATATACACACCCCTTAAAATGGAATTCCAATTTTCGTATGTGCACTCACCAAGGCCAAATTGAATCTCAAATAAGCGATATAATTATCCGAAGAAATTTCAAACGGACATTGGAAGTGTCAATGCACCTCATTGATTTAGCTTCTAGAATCGCATACCTTTACATGTTTGTTGGATTTCAAACACAAGCTTGAAGCATCCATGGTGCCAATAATAACTCATGCGTAGTCCATTTGGTGTTATCTCTTGTAAAGTGTGCAAAAGTCTAAAATTACTCTAGGAGATAGGTTCATGACATGATCTAGTGTATCATTAAGTTTGTCTTCTGACCAAATATTTTTGCCTTCTTTTACTTTTCAATTTAGCTTCACCGTCACTTAGCCTCCTCTCATTGTCATTCGTATTACAGGTTGTGCCCCAGTGGTAAGGTAATATTTTACTATTGGATAGAGACAAGAAGTTCAAGTGTGCCCTCGCACACACAAAATGTAGGATTTGGTTACGTTGAATATTCATGCCTAGCAATCATGTTCTAATGACTTAACAAGAATCTAATCTAGTTTCCTAAAGAAGCATTATTTTCCTTAATGAAATGCAATCTTAAAGCCAACAAGTATTGTATTTCATTCTAATGACCAAAGTATTTATATGTTACATTAATGAAATTGTTGAAGAATAAAAGCTTACAAGTGTAACTAAAATGTATGTATATTTGAAGCTCCAAGTATGTTCCGCATTTCTCTATATTTAATCCCATAATTTCTTTCATAGGGGATACATATTACCTTCTCCATATGTGAAGTCTCATGATAAGATGTTGTACACAAATGACATGTTCTTGCAAAGTAGGCTAGACCTTTCCCTTTTTTCTCAATGATGTACCAATAGTGTAAAACTTCTTACCATTTGATATTCAAAAAGATATAGTGCATGAAACAAGGAAACTTCATGTCATGTGACAATGTATTACTCCGAAAACTTTACAATTGTTGTATTATATTACATGTGGCGAATGTAGTCGTACATTTTTAGAATCAATTGTCCTTTTTCGTTACATGTCGCAACTTATTGAGTCCATCATGTGGAGGTATTTCTTTTAGTAGACAACCATCCGACCTTATGTTGATGTCATTATATATGGCAATGCTGAAAAGTCAAAGTTTTCTAGAGTGAATTGCTAGTACACATGATCTCAAACTAAAAGCACGAAGGGTTTTACGTTGAATATCCCATTGTTGGAGACTTGAACCAACAAATTTAGTATGAACTTAAACTAGTATTATGAGGACTTGTTGGAGTCTCGAATAACCCCTAACATGAACGTTGGAACCTCACACAATTATGCTTATGTATTTAAATATTAGAATTCATTAAAGCAACATTGGAAGAATAAACTATGATACATAAATTTGATGCTTCCACATTGTGATTGAGCACGTAATGTCTTGTTCGAAAATGGGATTTACTTTACTCTCAATGCATTTTTGTAAACTCATTACTGATATGTAAACCCATTCTATAGAGATCAAATATGAACTCAAGTACACCCATAGAATTGAGGGTGGGTTCCATTCAAGTTATGTCATCAACAGATAAGGATTCATTTGGACTAAAACACATGCTATTCAAACCACCTAAAACACATATCCCCAATTAGGATGCTACAAATGTGGCCTCAATTGGATGTGCCCCTAATCAAGGTATATCAAGAAGACCAAGAATCCAAAATTTGTAAAACTAAGCTTGGAGATTAGCAAATTGAGAGGGTCATTTCTTGAAAAAAAAATCATCTTTAGGTTTGATCAACTAGTTAATTAGTAATCAAAGTTCTTGGCGAGGAACTAAAAAACAATAATGTTATAGATTGTGTTGTTTGAACAATGATCGAATCAGAATTGTTGACATTTCAAAATTCTCAAATGGAGTATTTATGATCTCATTTTCATTCTTAATGTTTGTAATTTTGTGCATCTTTAATCAAAGTATCACACACACCAGTTCAACTTTAAAGATGAAAAATCAAATGACGAAACAAATGCCATTGCAAAAAGCTTAATTGCACTTCAAGCATTTGAATGTTCAATTCACATAACGCTTTGCAATTCTCATTCATATATCTTTATTGTTTGAACTATCAATGGTCAAATGTGCTGACCAAAGTAAATTTTGATTGACCTCAATTTATCCAAGGGCAAAGGAATCCAATTGAAACCTTAATGAATGATACTCATTTGTTGAATTGTTCATTCAGAACTATATATACAATCTAGAGTCTAGAGTAATAGTAGGCTTGATTATGCAAGTTTCCCTAATTTATATTCAAAGGATTTATTACCAAGGTTGTGAAACTCCAAACCAACTTTTAGACATTACACAACCATATTTATCAGCCTATCTAAAAAATTATGTGTGAAGATTTTATTTTCTATATTTTAGAAGGATATCATGATTAAGTTTGTGATCATTCCAACGGTAATCTAAAATTTCATTTAGATGAACACACCAAGAGTGTCCACAATGTACAAACACAAACACATTACGTATGCTATAAAAGTAAGCATGAGAAGATTCATATTTTGTACTAATAGAAGCTTATTATATTGACTTTATAATTTTAAAAGTTTTGATCTATCTCTCTCTTATAAACTTCTTTCACAATCACACAAAACATGCCAATGTAATAGTTATTTTGTGAGTTTTGCTTCTTTGTTTGAGATCATTGATGTATTTTGGTATCATATGATTCCAACTTTCCAAGTACACGCGAAAGTCACATAAAATTACAATGGTCTAGAACTATTATGATTAGGGTTTAGGGTTTATTACCAATATCTTTGGACAAATTCAATTTGTTGATGCTACAACCTAATAGTCTTTGAAACATTAATCAAACTAGTTGACAAAAAATTTGGGCAAATTCAATTCACCAACCTACTAGGCTCAATTATATTATCCAAACCTATTCAGAAACATTCTAACATTTAAGATGGATTCACATCATGCAAGTCTCTCATAACACTCGTGCACATTGCAAATAAAGAAGTATCACTTTACCTAATTGTTCTTAAACTAACCCAAGTCATGGAGAAGTGGACTATTACAATCAACACAATGTACGCACGAATTGGAACCTACTTTAGTACGGAGCAAGAGAATTTTCTTGGAATTGTAATTGATGTCCTACAACATAATTCTCCCTTCACACTAAAGGGAACACCTAGAAGGTTGAGCTCATATGTGTATGCATTATTCACACATCGACATGGTGCTTCAAAGTATGAATATCCCTTCTTAGGAAGGAGACACACATTAAGATAACTTTTGTAGTTAGGTACTATGGGTCTCACTATTGGCCTATCTATGGACACTAAAAATGTCTATCTATCTATCTATCTATACATCCCTTTAGATTGACAACTTGACAAGGCATAAAAACGTTTTTTGCTATACAAACAATGATTGCTTTAACTTGTTATGGACATACACATCCTTTGATAATATGTTCTCATAGGTGCACCAAGTTTCTAGCCATTGTATTGTTGCTTACATCCTCAAGGCCATCCAAATACCTAATATATTTAGACACAATGGATGCATTAATGCACGAGTCAATAGCATATTGCACGATATGAATAGTTCAATGCCAAAGCAATACTAGCATATTAATAACGTTGCCTCCTTGAAACACTCTAGTACGTTTTATTATCACACACAAGGATGGATCATTCTATCATGAGGGCTTAAAGGATGGTTTTGGTGCCTATTCAAGTCATAAACTGAATAATCTTCATATAATAAGTGCAGTTTGATCTCCTATCATGTCATCCTGAATGTCTGAAAAGACAAGTCCCTAGACCTGTTTGATTCAAGTCTAACAATGCAAGCAATTTAATAAGAATATAATCTGCTTCCAGAACCCAATTCGGCCAATTCATTAATCAGACAAATAAAGAAAAGTATTGGCCAATCCACTAATCTGAGAATACATTATGCATCCTACGAATATCTTATGAGGAATATAAATTGTTCACATAAGCAATGAGAAAAAGTGTAATATAAAGGCAACATTTTTACATTATCATGAATAAAAAATAGCATTCTCATCATTATACAAAAACAAGCTTTTTAAGCAAAAGCATAATCACAAATTACAATAACAGCTGCATTTAAAAATATAGAGTGATAAAGACTTCAAACAGCATGCCTCACTCAGATCAAGGTATTATATTCTGAAGGTGATGAAGCTATAAAGTATAGTTAGTAATTTCACCTCTGGTCTTTTTGGAAGGCATTGACATGCCATCACTGATGATTAATGTTGTTGCCTTCTCATTTATTACAATCTAAAAGCATTCAAAATATTACATATAAGCATAGCACATCCGACAGCCCTGCACCACAAGCCGCATGCACAGTTTAACATATTTGCTTGTACTGTCAATTGCAATACACGCGGTAATACGCCCTATAACTCACATCTTCGCCGGCCATGTTGAGACACCGATGAAACTGCGATATGAGCCTTGGGCAAATAGATGCATCTTTTACATTTGGAACGTCTTCAGATCGAACCAAAAGATTATACCAGATTTTTAGTACAATAGCACCTTTGCAAAAAGACTGAATATCTAGAAACGCATGATAATCCCTCTCTATTTTCTTTCTTAGTCAGGCTCCGGGGTGCCACCGGTGAAAGAAAGCTCATGAAGCTCATTCAAAACCCATTCTTCTCCTGTATGACCACCAAGTACTACTGCTCTTGTTCCACCCACAACACATGTACTATGTCCCCATGCGAATTTTGGCTTTTGACCAGGAACATCAAGTATTCTCCAAGTGGGTTTTTCATCGCTCGGGTCAATCATAAACAACTCTGAAGCTGAATGCAACCCAGCTATGGAGCCACCGAAAACTATAACTCTTCCTCCTGGCAATGCAACATCAACATGATCAAGCCTCGGTGGAGGAACTGTTCCTCCAGGAGTAGAGCCCCCTGGCATCGAACTACCAGTTACATATCGCCATTTTGGTTCTTTCTCATTCAAATCAATTTTAAACACGTCACTTGATCTAAGTTTCAAGGGTCCACTCTTTGCCAAACCACCAAACATCACGATCTTTTTATTCCCATAAACTGATAAAGTGTGACCTAGCCTCGAGGGAGGACTATATGCAACTGTGACTTCTTGCCACATTGGCTTCTCTGTCATCAAATCTAGTAGAAAGGTATCACTCAAAAGGACACCGGAGTCAGCACATCCACCAGATACAACAAGAGTTGTGCCATCAAGGGTGCACGAACTGTGCCATGACCTTGGAAGTGGTGGTGCGGCACTGGTTACTTCACGCCAAGTTGGTAATGGTTCGTCTAAGTTGAGAACAAACACATCATTTAACAGGCCAGCCTTTCCACATCCACCAAAGACCACTAACGAAGACCCATCCAAGCATGAAAGAGTATGGCCCCATCGGCCTGGCGGAGGAGAACTTACTTGTACATTTCTCCACTCAGGATCTGATACACTTAGATCCAACACAAATGTGTCATTCATAGGTTGCATATTCACACCCTCTCCTCCAAAGAGAACTACTTTACTACCAACTGCACAAGCACTAAAATTACATCGAGATGGTTCGACAGAACCACCCACAGTACGTTTCTTCCATTCAGACACTTCAAGCGTTGTTAACTCCCTTGCAAGTCTGCCCCACCCTTGTTTAGTCGTATCTGGCATACTTTCCAATAGAGCAGTTGTTTCCTTGCCCCAAGCATTCTGACAAACAAGCTTCCAGAGATCATCATTCTTTGTTAGCCTATACATTCGCCTACAAACCATGCCAAAGGAAGCAACATCTCGTGGAGGCAATTGAGCCAAAATGCTTATGACTAAAACCTCATCAGTTAAACGAAGAAGGTCACATCCTTCTGTTCCAGAAGGGCATGGTAAATATCTTGACTCCTCTGATATATTCAATTTTCGCCTATGAGACCTTACTCTCCATGGAGGTCCTGGTAAGGGGCCTAATTCAATTTTGGCTTCTGTGAATGACTGGATGCCAATGATATGCGTCATCGCACCATCATCTCCAAAAATAGGTGTCAAGCATAGCGAATTCATTAATGGAGTTCCATCCTTTCTGAAATTCAAGATTTCCCCGCGAAATTCTAATCCTTCGTTTATACATCTCCTCATTTCAGATACAACTACAGGATCCACTGACGGATGCCGCCTCTGAGCGAATGCACCTCTGTACTGCAAAAAACGACTGTAAAACCAGAAAGGAGCAATCACACCAAGTTAGCAAAATTAAAGGGAGAACATAAGAAACTAAAATTAAAACAAATCATTCAGAAAGAACCAAGCACACCTAACTAGCCACTTAAAAGGGACAGTATAGGAAATAAAAGCTGAAATAAAACAGAAAAATGACAACAATAAATCTTGAAGGAAGCCATGAGGAGAAACAATTTAGGCATGCCACTCCTGAGCAAAAACTGCAAAACTAAGACAGATGGCCACATATCCGTATAAAGTTCATTAATTCCCATTCAACTAGGCACCCTTATTATGGAAGATACATACACATTATTCTAAAGAGATACCTGTAGAATTTTTGAGATAATTTCACATTGGGTGCTTATTTGAAATGAAGGTCTCCTTGGCCAATCTCTCTTAGCATAACTCATAGCATTCTAGTCTCACTATCAATATTTTATCAGATCTCAAACCTTATTTGGTCTTTTGAAGACCTTCGCATAACATTTCATTTGTACATCTTTTTATCTCTAGAAAAAAGTCAGCATCATTGGTCTCTGTATTAAATTAGCTTGTAGGATTGTCCAAAGCCTTCTGTAATGACACAACAATATGTAAACCTTATTTCATAAACAGTACAGCAAACTTAGTGTTCCACTGTTTCCAAATTTCGATTACGTTATATCTTTGCCTACATATCCACCTGTCTCGATTTCTAGGTAATGTGAACTGAGGCTAATCCATGTCCATTTATCAACCCCTATGATAATATTGGTTCAGATCACTCTAATCCTTTTCATTTTGGTCATGTCTAAGCATAGGTGACCTAAGCTTAATTAGAACAGACTGGTGCATTCATTTAAATGAGATGTGATTCAAGCTATTTAACTGTTTTGGAAGAACATTATCAGAAATTTGTGAGCACACTGGTGCCAATCTTAGAACCTTTGCTTTTGGAGCTCCGAATTCATGGGATACTAGTCATTGATCGGAACTTTATCACAATCCCAATTAAAGGTATTCACAACTGTGTCTGGATTATACCATGCTGGAAATCATCTAAACAAAATATATATCTCTCCAGGTATGTGCATTATGAAGGCTTGTCCCCAAGTTTCCTTTCTGTACACAGACATGCTAGTCACTACTTCTAACAACCCATTGAGAGCACACATTGACACTTATTCATGTATTGCATAGATCCCTAACTACATATCTATTGAGAATCTGAGCCTCTCTAATCTCTACATGAACCTAGCAACTGATATTATGCCAACAATTTCTCCTCTTATGGTTTCTTTCCACCTTAAGTGTCTTTTCAAATACTTTAAAAGATGCTGAAAAGCATATGAGCGTATTGAAAAACTAATGTATGAAAAGTAAGTTTAGTGTCAATAGCTCCAAAGCAAAGGTTATACTTGTGAAGCCTCAAAATAAGACAAACCATCATTGTGTACAATAATTAGCCTCTTGAAACTATAGAAAGCTTCAAATATCTCGGACTTGACATCCCTTCCAATCATAAATGGAATGAACGTGTTACCCATCACTTAGAAGCAAGAAAAATGGCTTACTAAGCATTAGGGAATATAAGCAATGGTGGAGAAATTAAATGATGGGTTCTCAAGGGTGATACCAATGCTTCTCTAAGAATTGTTGCATCCCTAAGTATACTTAGAAAGAGTTTCAAAATGTCCAAATGGGCATTCTCATGAAGTTTCTTCACGTCAAGCTAAAAAACGTCAGATGTGCTCCTACTACTTGAGACCGGAGCACTTCTCATTGAGATCATTGCCATGGAAAGGGGTTTTCAGTACATTCTTAAGGTTAAAAAAAATCTCACATTAACGTCCTAGTATCACATGGGAAGCAGGTAAAAATATTTAAAAGACACACAAAAGCAAAAATTTCAGTTCCAAAGTGATGCAAAACATGAGGGATGATTAAGAAAATAGGATGCATCAGATTTGTTTAATCAGATTCCTTGATGAAATTGAGGCTTTTCAATCATTGTCAATCTTGCCCACTCCCTACACACATTCCTCTCACAATCACAATCTTCACTCTCAATTGCAACGGTTATTAATAAAATTCATGAACACCAAGATTCGCAACTCAATTCCACACATTATGTCAAAATGATTTACTTTTGTCCCATAGGCCATATATGAGCTCCGAGGATGATGATAATAAAATCTATCTACCTAAGTATAAAAGACAGGAGTACAGGTTACATGCATAGAAACGAAAGCAATTTTCCTTTCAAAAGAGAAAGCCAAAATAAATAATGAGGTTTTGCAAGTTTGGCTAAGTGGAATTTAAGCATGAATGTGATAGAAGAATAAGTATTTTTACACTACAAGATGGAAAAAGAGTGTCCTTTTGAACAAGGGAATTGAAATAATGGAAGACTCTTTGTCTTTAGTTGGAAGGATAGCAAGTCAAGTTCTTTTGTTATTTCTGATGTTTCCAGTCAAGTTTTTTCTAGCATAATGTTTGTAACATTCAGTTTCACCAAATCTAGCTTTATTCCCAATCTTGGCACTTGATCTTTTCAAGTACATGCAGTATTGATTGAGACTATACAACGCCATGATAGTCCATTGTGATCGTAAAATGTCTAACACACTATGTCAAGGACAAACATTTGAAATATATTGCAAATAGCTAGTGTTTTATATATGTATTTGTAGTTACACATTAAACTTTTAAAATCTATTAAACCTTTAAAATACGCATTTGAAGTTACAGATATATTATTTACTGGGATTACCAAACACTGAAACCCTTATATTATTCAGATCAAGTATTAAAAAGATATGTATATCACAATTCATCAAGACAAAAAAAATCATCTAGATTGGCAGAGGTAACTTGGATCAAGCACCTAAAACTAAATGACAAAGAGAGATGAGAAAGAAAGAAAGTAATACGAATATCCTCCAAATGCATAGCTTGACCTATAGGGTAAAAATAATACATCCAAGCTAAATTGTTTATATCAGTGATGATGATACACTATGAGGGTTCAAGAGTTAATCACCCCTCCAAAGATGATGAAACTTCCAAATCTGACGAAAAATAGAGAGTTTTGTAGTTTGGTAATTCCCTTTTTCTTCAAACCCTTTTACCTCTTCACATCTCTACCTAAAAAATCTCTTACAATACTAGTGTTCCTTACTATCAACTCTTACGAATGTCTAAAAAGGAAATGTCTTAACATTTCTTCATCTCTATTGGAGACTATAGGTCTCAGTAGGTTGAGCTAAATTTGGATCCTAAATCAATTTCTAGGCATACCTTTTGCTGAGATATGTGTTGTGAAGGTTTTCACCTTGAGTGACATCTTGCCTTAAGCTCAAGGCCCGCCAGGTATGTGTGTGCATACAATTATGTGACTACTTCAGGTACATAATCGCCCCACCAAGTCAATCATAGGTACATAAGTGGGATTCTCCAGCATAATATTTCAAATGGGTTACAATAGATCAGTAAATAGTATCTATTGTTCACACAGGCCACATCCATCTTGATGATGGAATTGTCACCGTTGTTATTAGCAAATCTAGCCCATTATCACCAGACGCTGAAGGCTTTGTTCTTTTGCTTCAGAGATCTCTTGACCTTGGAATGACCCATGCTGGAGAAGGTCTAAGTCCATCGAAGCTCATATCTTAAGATGTTTACAACAGTTTATTATAAAATTACTTTGGTTTGTTCTCTGTGAGACAATTATTTCTGACATCATTTCCCACTCAAACTCTGACCATTTTGGTCTCTTAAGAGACATTAATTCTTTCTTCCTTTCTTAGATTACAATAAGAAATGCTGATAGAGGCATGAATCTTCGGGTCCAAAATAAGAAGAGTGCCGATAAAAATCAGTTCCTGTATAATAGATGTCCTCGGTAACATGCATACCAAACACTTATTAAGCATCCTAGAATCCTAGAGTACAATGTGATACTCAGCTAATCAGTCATCTAATATCTGCCTCTACATCCAATGACCATGGAAGCTGTAATTACAGAGCACAACAGTTGACAGTAGTAGTTATTAGCATGTATTTCCATCTCTTTGTATAAAAATATTATGTCATCTACTGTGTCGTATATACATTCAATTGTTACTAATCCTTATTTCCAGTGCATATCTTTTTTCTTGCAACATCAACTTGTAAAGCTCAAAGATTCAGCTTTCCAAAAGAAAAAGCTTAGCAATTCTACACACATTCTCAATATATATTCATGAAGGTCAATAGCACAATAAGTTATTCACTAGTGCTTGATTGATAAATATTTCACCTGTCATATTGAACAAATTTCAATAAAGCAGACCAGATTGAGCTATAGTTGAACAACATTTTACAATTGGCAGTTCATCATGATTGTCTATCCTCTGTTCATATTTCTTCAATTCAAGTAAAGCACAGTATATGTGCACTATAGTTAACAAATACTTGTAGAACTTTTGTAGTTACAAGAGGTTCATCAAGATGTTCAATGTTTCTCCTGTTGAAGGAGAGGAATGTAGATTGAACAATACCCATACAAGTGGTTCATGAAGATTATCATATACAATCTCTTAAAATTGTCCCTTCCTCACTTAAGAAATATTATTCATATCTAACACTGTACTACATAAGCTTAAATGCCACATTACAATCCATATACAGAAGAAAAGAAAAGAATCATTGCACATCATGAGAAAGAGACTTACGTTTCATGAAAAGTTTTCTGAGGTTTAAAATCCACTAATAAACTCAAAAAACACAAACAACAAAAAGTCGCTGTATAAATCATAAAAAGAAGCTTACCAGTTCCTTCCAAGGATTTCCTCAGCTTTATATCCAGTAATAAACTCAAATATTGTGTTGACATAGATGATGGGATGATCCGGCTCCAATGCATCGGTGACAATGAGTCCACAAGGGCTAGAATGAAGGAGCATTTCAAGGCGCCTACTAGGTTGCCCAGTCTCACAGCTAACTAGAGAAGATGAGGTGGCATTAGAAGACATGTCTTGTTTGAAAGAATCGGATTCTTCCATACCTCTGAGCCCTGATTCTGAGCTACTATCACTGTTATAGTCTGGGGTCAAATCATCCTCAATTCTGTTTGCCATATTACAACCTTTGGCTGGTTCCTCTCTGTACCAAACTACACCCTTGAACAAAGAAACTTGACTTTTGGTTTGTTTGCAAGTGGATGATTCCTCTCTGTACCAAACTACACCCTTGAACAGGGAAACTTGACTTTTGGTTTGCTTGCAAGTGGATGACTCTTTAGAGAGGTTTGCCTCAGTGACCAAAACTATACCTTCAAAACACAACTTGGCTTTTGCTTTGCTTTGCACTGGTTCCGCTATGTTGATTGCAAATGATTGACCCTTTCTTGGTTTGAATGAATTTATAACTTTGAGCAAAAGAACTTCATTCCACTTTCATTGCAAGACATTCATTCTTAAGCTATAGTCCTTTCTTTGAACAAAACTGAATCTGGAACAAAAACATAAATTTTGTTTGCTTTTGTGCCAAATGATTGCTAGTGTATAATCCCTTGAAAGAAACTGCTAAGGATTGGAAACTCAAAAAGACTGCAAGTTCTTCTAGTAGAATAATGGATTGGCGAAATACGATGACCTATTTCCTTATCCTGCTCACAGTGATAAATCTATAAGCTGTTTCTCTTTGAACAAAAGGCTACGTGGAGCAAAACTTTCACAACTTGAGTTTTGTTTTGCTAGCAAATACTATGTTAACCTGTTGAAAGGATTTTCTTCATGTAAAACCGATACAGATCGTTCTTCTGTGTATTCTTATATCTGCAGAGATCAGGTAAGATTTGTGGTTATCGATATCCCAATTTCAAGAATGAATCTGAATGGCGGGGAAATGGTGAAATATGGACGACTCACAGAAACGAGGTTACACGTGGGGGACAAGCCTAAGTTGTTTCTTCAAAGAAGAAGAAGGAGGAGGAGAAACGCATAAGAGAGAGAAGGTCCTTCAACGACCATGAAAAGAAGAAAACAAACTCATAGGACTGCGAAATCAGCCAAGCGGAGAATGAAGAAAAGTAAGCAGAAATACATGTTGGTACAATGAGGATAAAAGAAGGAAGGAAGGAGGAATACATGTTGATGATCATGATGGAGACGAAGAAGAAGAACATGATGAAGATGATGAATCATGATGGTGATGAAGAAGATGAACATGAATAAGAAGGAGAAGAAGACGATCACATACCTGTTGTATCTCGATGATGAAGACGAAGACGATTGATGCAGAGCCGAGGGAGCTTTTCGTCTGTGGTTAGTGAGATGAGAGAGAGAGCTATGGATATGGATCTCTTATCAGGAAGCCATGGCGCAGAGAAAGGGGGGAAAAGAAGAGGAGAGAGAGAGAGAGAGAGAGAGATGGGTTTAGGGCAAAAGATCAAAAGAAAAGAAAGACAGACAGAAGAACGGGGAAGGGGAAGGGGGAGAATAGAGGGAGGCACTTTTTGCTTTTTGCTTTTTGCTTTTCTGCTTTTCTCCATGTCACGCTTTTTCTTTTTGCTTGCACTTTTTCTGAGACGCACAAGAGAAAATATCTCCAATCCAATCCCCAATTTAACAAAACATACAAACACAAATACATATAGAGAGAAGGAATAAATACAACAAAAAAAAATGCACATTGAGAGAGAGAGATAGAGAGAGAAGCACTTTTTTCGGACTTTTTGTCCCCCTCATTTGTCCGCCCGATTGACCATCTTCACCTGCTTGCCACGCTATCGTTGATAGAGAGCAGTTTCGTTCTCGTTCGGCAAGCTCCATGTGCCCAATCATTATGCTCGTTACGAACAGGTGATATATATATTTAAGGTCCACGGGAGATGAATTGCAATCTATGAGTAAGAGAGAGAGAGAGAGAGAGAGAGAGAGAGAGAGAGAGAGAGAGAGATTAACATCTTCTAAGGCCAAAATTGGCCCATGAGACAATTGGTGTACAACAAAATTGGGTATTTATCCAATCATCAAAAGTAAGAGAGAGAGAGAGAGAAAGATATATTAACGTCTTCTAAGAGAGAGAGAGAACAACATTGTTCGAGCGATGAACGGGTACGTCATCATACGTAAGGAGTAACTTAACTCGTTACATGAAACAGTATTAGGTGGGCACTGGGGACAAAGCCCAAACCAAGACATGAATGACACATTCTCCTTGTTATCACCAACAACACATGATGATACAAATCCGTCATAATAGCACATGTGATGAATCATGATATGTTTTCTTGTAAAGAAGTTGGGTCCGAAAGGGAGCTAATAAAGAAGTTTAGAAACTATCAATGTGTCTTAAAACTATTCGAAGTTAAAATCCCGAGGATAAGACATTTGGATTAGATCTAAGCTTTAGCCTCATAGTACGCAATGGTTAAAAGTCAAAACCTTTTAATGTTATTCAAAGAGAGTTACTAAAATATCCCCTCATACATTGTGCGAACTTTCGGAATGTCAATTGATGGAGAAACAAAAATCATGTGTGTGTGAGCCGATATGGATGTAGCTTAGTTGTTAAGGTTGCCCAATGGAGACCAGGAGATCTTGGGTTGAACCCCTATATTCCAGAGTGGCATCTAGTAAACGAAGAGGATATGTATGAAGTAATAGAGAGGTGAGAAATTTGGGGTTTGAAAGAGAGAATAGAATTGATGTTTTATTGTCCACGATGATGTCAATGGGACCAAATCAACATATCGTCTTGTATGTCACTCCTTCCTAAGAAATGGAGTTACAAAGATAGAGGGTGAGGGAGACTTTAGAATTTGGCGATGCCAAATAGATATAGGGAATTCATTGAGAATCTAGAAATGGTAAGCAAAGAAATGGAGGAACTTGAGAGAGAGAAACTTTTAGTACCTAGAAACTAAGAGAAGAGTGAAGGGAGGGGGAAGACAACACCAGGACACAAAATGGTAATTTTGTAATTTCAATACAATTTGTTTTTTCTTAGAATTATTTGTACGTGGATTTCCTCCTGACCTATGTATTGTATTTGTATCGACAAAATATATGACAATTTGTCATAACAATTTTACTCTTACCTCAACCATGAATGCTTTACACATATCATTGCATTAAAACATATAGGTGGACACCATAAGGTGATGGACCATTTGACTGTGACAAGCTCTTATACACGTTCATTCCTTAGTATCACATCCAACTACTTTCTTCATCACATACACCCCTTTTGGGTTCATGGGATCTATAGGGCAATGAATGGCACACATCTTCTTGCAAGCATTGAAAGGGGCCTGCAAACATTTATTCTACCGCATGTCTTTACACTGCATATGAAACAAGAAAAGGAAGTTTAAATTTTGTGATGATAAACACATGTAGATGTATATATACAAGTTCTCGCTGAAACTACCTAGGTTGTATATGCATAAAAGGGTTAGGTAGCTACCCTTGTGCACTTATTTGTTCATTGTATGGAATGAACCACTTCAAGCATTCGTTGTGATGGTTTGATTGTATTCTCAAACGACAAACCCAATCCTCCTTTCTCCCTCTTTATCTATATTAATGTTTTTGTATGATAATATGAAATGGCTTGTGTTGTATGTACACATGACATCATAAGGTTATGTTGCAATTGCCCGTACATGCAAAACAAAACAAAAAAGGTACATACGTATGGTAACATCTGTAATATATATATATGGTACATATATACGGTAGCATTTGTAAAAACATTTATAGTTCAAGGTGTGGCGTAAATGTGTTTTATAACCTAAATGTCTAGTTGTAGTTGTCTCAATTGTTGTTGTTCATGGGTAGAGTCCACCCTCTCGACACATATAATAATATAAACTTGAAGGTGTAAGTTTATATGTGATTTCACTCGTTGTTCTGTAGATTTCTACATCTCATCAACCTTCTTAACTTCAAAAGGAGCTTCAATGGTTTCTTAAAGTTATTCTGTTTCAATGTTTTCATTACTTTAAGACGTTAACGACACTTTATGGACATGTGAAATAGATTCTTTCACTAGGCATCTCCATGCGCCCCAACCAATTAATGCAAGGAGGAAAATGTGTATTCTCATAGTAAAAATACAAATTTCCTAGCCACGTGTCAATTAACGCCAACCAACATCAACGTAAATATGCATCGACATAGTTGGTTCTATTAAATGTTATGCAACAAGTGAGGCGATAAAGGAAGAAATATGTGTGCAAGGGATCCAATCCCTAGCCTTATGTCATAACCTTGTGAAAGGGCAAAACTTTTATACACATTAAAAATGTACATGTATTAAAAAACATACGCCCTTTATATGTATTAAAAATTCAAAAAGTATGCTAGCATGTTTTCAGAACTACGCTATAATATATGTGCACTGTGAAGCTGGTCAAGGCATGAAATGAAAAATTAAGCTTAAGGACATAATATAGTGTAACCTAAAGCACAACATATACAATTAGACTATGCACTAGCTTAATCACATAATAATCTTGACCAATTTAGTGTCTAACTAAAGTCATTAATGAACAATTTTTTCTAATAAAGACATAACTCATTTTCTGACATTTAAATTGTCATTAGCGAGACACATTTCCATATTATCATAGTTTTACATGTATTTGTTTAAGCTATAATTACGTACTTACTATTTATTTTCAAGTGATTCAAAGTTATCCTTGACCAAGCACACACACACATAACATAACATAACTTCAAAAATAACGATTCATACTTTCTTATTTTTTATACAAATAGGCGCATTTCAGCTATAATATTCTTTATTGTACTCAATGAGCATATTTTGAATGTGAATAGTCATTGGCTATGACAACGAAACCCTCACCTTATAATGAGGTCAATTACATGTGGATATTTCCATCTATTTGTGAATTATATGGCGTACAATATCTATAGAAGTTCCTTGCACTCAGTGGACAATGATAATTCTTTCCATGCATTAGGACGATTTTGGATGCCATATTATTTCTAAAAGCAAAACAATCATCAAAACAACTTCACATATTGTATTGACCCCAACATGTATTTTATAATGATATCATCCTTTATACCCCAAAGTCTTCTTTCAGGAAGACGATCAAATCGATGGGAGAATGCAAAAATTGCCACTCTACATGTCACATAAGAAGCTTTAATACAAGAATAAGTTACAACCTCATTTAGAAGTATTGGATATCCTTGATTGTCCATGGAGTTGGCCAATCAAATATTGCATCTATCTTCTTTGAGTTCTTAGAGACTCCACTAGTAGAGATGACAAGCCCAAGAAATTGAATTCAAACTTGTTGAGCTTTGCATAGAAGACATGTTAACAGAGTTAGAGTAGGACTAGGTGTCTAGACGTACTTTGTGTATCCAATGAGGTCATTGGAATACCCAAATATTTGATAGAGATAAACAACAAGGATATAATAGAGGTACTTGTTGCAGATATCATTCATGTATTTTGGAACTTTGTTGGTGCATTTGTGAGATCAAGTTCAAGGTAGCTAATTAAACCACCCATTGTCCAATTACAAGTATTGAATTAAAATTGAAGAAATAGTGTTCCATTGGTAATGGATGTACCACGTGCAAATTGTTGAAAAGGAACTTGGATTTCTAATGTACCTATTGATGAAGTTGCTTCTATTTGGCCAATAAATCTTTCAAATGCCTACATGTTCTAGATGGATAGACATTAGTAAGATGGGTGACTTCTTCAAAGCTTTGAGCCACCTACAATTGACCTTAGAGAAGGGTTAAATGGTAAAGCAATTACAAACCAAGCTAAGAGTTGTCTATCCTTTGAACCAAGCATAACAATCTACAAAAGGAGCAGGTTGGTTGTGCCTATGCTTCCTAGTTGAGATTCCCTAGAAATCAATGTTTAATATTCCATCAAATTTCCTTGGAGTTAGTGGTTATTGAGCTGCAAAGGCATGAGTAGGATTGACTATGACCACTTAGTCGTACTTGTTGACTATGCTTTCAAAGAAAGTTGATAGCAATCAACATGCATACCCTAGCAAATTTATGAAGTTAGTGGTTATCAAGTATCTTGTCAATGATTGATTTATCATACTCATTGTATATGCCTCCAAGGAAAGTTCAGATTCCCTAACAATCAATGTTCAATACCCTACCAAATTTACGGAGTTGATGGTTATTGAGTGTCTTGCCAAGAAGACATGAGAAGGGTTGATAATGACCAATTTATCATACTCTTGATCTTACTCTTCAAATTCTACCATTTAACTCAACTTAATACAAGTATCCTTTGCATGATTTCTCCAATCATTGGTACACATACTTTACAAACCCTTCAATATCAATATAAGAACCTTGAAAATATGTTGCTAAAGTAAAAGAGCAAAAATAGTCCCTTCTTCAGCAAGATAGTTACATCCATCTGTTCACTGGTTCTAAAAAATGTATTTCTATTATTTAGAAACCCTTCAACATATTGGGGTAAGAATCTTGATAATTTTGCATGCTTTAAAATCAAGACAATCTTCATGTTCAAAATAACTATGAAGAATGAAAAACAGCCTTGTTTGGATTGGCACATAAATAAGCTCTCACAATCTGTTGATCAAGATCATAATAATATTGCATTTTCCCCAATGGCTTCAAGTCCAAATCTACAAAACGAATCTGCATGCATAAAATCAAACAAATTAAAATGAGAGATCTGCAAATAATGACAGGTTATATACATATTTAAGAAAACTGGGATGGATAGACCATCTAATAGCAAATATGATCACTCTCTAGGGAAAATTCCCAATATTATTATTTCCCCAAGTCACAAGTGTTATTTCCCCAAACACCCCCAAGTGAACTCAGATTTGCTATTCACACAAAAGTTTATACAGAAAATTCATCCCCTTCTCTCTTTCAAGGGTTGACTCCAGGGGCGTTTGGGGAAATTGTAAAATTCAGGGGTAGTTGGAGAAATAATGAAAAGTTCGATGGTATTCCAGATTATTTTTCCTTATGAATTATATGAAGAAAATTAAAATTTGAGTAAGAGATATCAAATATATTATGGAATATTGAAAGTGTACCAAACTTCAAATCGAAGCATTCTCCAGTTGATTAAATATATTACACAAAGATTGAATGCTGTACCAACCTTCAAATGGAAGCATTCTCCAGTAAGTGACGAGTGAAACATCTTATAATGCTGCTGATTATCAGAACTCATTGTTACCATATCAAGTGATCGCTGGAATGTGAGCATAAGACTACAATCCTTTGTTGTGGCAGCAATTAAATAGTCCCTCACAATTTTGATACAATCCATGAGGCTGAGGTTATCCACAAAAGTTTTTCTATTCTTCATTGTCTCCTCATCCACACTTCCACGCCCATCAGCCACGTCCATCCTATCCCATACATCACCAGGAAAACTGTTTCTAGCCTCGATCACCTTCTCATCCAAGATTTTTTTATCATCCATGGTATTTCCATTTGAAACATGATCATCTGGAAAAGCTTTCCAGTAGGCACACATCACTCCTTCTATGTCATATTTGTCAAGCTTCTGGGCTGCCAGTAGATTTTTTAACACATCATTTTCATATAGACTCTGTGAAATGAGAGATTTCAAGACTTTGATCGCATCTTCCAGTGTCTCACATGATGGAAAGCAATCCATTAAAGCTTCATTCATCGGTTGTGAGTTTGGAAACTCAATGTTATCAATGATTTTTCCTTCAATAAAAACACGCAAGTTGTTTTGCGGATTCTCAAACAAATCATTGACAGCTTGGCTTATCCTCTCCAGATTTCCAGAGAATAAGTCTAATGGGGAATACTGGCTAATCTTCTTTATCTACATAAAAAAAAAGAAGAGTTTGAAAGCATGTATTTCAACTGGTTATTTTTCAATATGAGTTATTTGATTTTTCTTTTTTGAAAAATGCATATTTGGAAATACCTGTCCTTTCGAATGTTTCAATGTCTGATGCATTGAAAAGCGAGAAACCTTCTTCTTGATGATGTTTTTGGCTGCGATGAGGTCTGAATCTGGTAAGAAGCCACATTTCGGCTGGGTGGCATTTAAAACATTTTATGCAATTTCAGGGCATTCTCAAAGTTCTTTGACTTACTCAACAAAAAAGATCAATGTGGATAAATGTTTTCTTTTTTTACTACTAAATATTCACCTTACTTTATTCAATAATTTTTGACATATGCATAATGACCTTAATTCATTTATTATTTTTAAAGGCATGAATAGTTATCTTAATTTATTTGTAAATTCTAAAAGTTAGCATAATGACCTTGATTTCTACTGAAATGCTTGGAGGAGCTTTGTTCCCAGGCTCTGTAAAACAATTAAGCAATGATAATAGTAAGCACCATCCAAACAAACAGCAAGTAACATACTCTCTCTCTCTCTCTCAAATACTATATGGCAAATGTCAATCCTGAATGTTGGTGTCAATATAAAGCAAGAATGCCTATTGATCGTATCCAACCTTATCTCATTACCAATATGAGTAGTAATGCTCGTAGAGCCCTTACACTACTTTGCACTCGATCTCACAAGTTAGGTATTGAAGTTGCATCATGGTATCAAAATGTAACTAATTTGAAGACATGCAAAGTATGCAATGGAGGCATGGTAGAGGATGAATGTCACTTGCTCTTCACATGCTTGACATATAGTGCAATTTGTTCAAGATATGCTGACATACTAAGAGGGAGTGATAACTTAAGTTCCATACTTAAGACACCACCGAGAAGGTTGAGCTGTTGAGCTCATATGTGTATGCTTTATTCACACATAGAGACTTTGTGCTTCAATGTATGAATACCCCTTCTTAGGAAGGAGACACATATCAAGAACACATGTATACTCTGGTTCCATAGGTCAAAATTGGCTTCTTTATGGATGATAAAAATTCAAATTCTCTCTTTCTACCTGCATAATATAATAGTATATGTATAGAGAGAATAAGCCATATCTATATCTGTGTCTACTAGAAAGAAAGAGTAATGTAACCATTTGGCATAACCCAACATGATCAATGAGACCAAGTCATTTTTCCAAATGTATAAAATTGACAAAACTGTATCTCATCATAAATACGCTACACTTTGCAGAAATTAAAAGCCGAGATTGAGGTGAGTCTTCAATATGTCCCTAACTGAATATTTTAGATCGAAGGGGTTAAAATAATATGACAACCAAGACTCCTAAGAATGGCAATGATGGTTACTATCATTTTGAGGTTGTGAGGTTCTGGAAGAGGTCCCAAGGTCATGACCTTTTTACACAGAGAGCCAGTCCATGCTCCATTGTCTATTGATGCTGGAGGGGAAGACATGGGTGGAGTTGTAGTTATGAAGAAGTTAGTGATGGTTCTTTCTGGCTGAATTGATTTGTATCTCTTCTCCTGGAAAGTGTATTCTATTGCGGCAGTGCTATCTTTCTCGGATTTTGTAATTTACAATGCAGGAAGTGCTTCTCTATTTCAATCTGTAGACAGCAAATTTAGCAGAGGCAGTCAATTCATTCCAGGCATTTATACCTTCTTGTCTCCATATGCAGTTGATGTGACGACGTATGGAAATAATGCTTTATATGTATATGTTGTGCCGAAGGTGAGTGTTCATGTGGTTGGGACAGGTGATAAACCCATCTGGTGGCATGTGTAGGAAGTTACTCTGTTAAAGTTTCATCCTGCATGAAGGTGAGTGGTGGGTTCAACCAAGCTGGTTCGGTATCCAGCTTCACAATGATCATTTGATTACTCAATTCAATTCAGTGCAATGGAGATCCAAAAAGGTTCAGTCAATGATGTATCGGAAGGGGGGGTTCATGAGTACCTTTGTGTGAGAAGTTCCCATAATCTGCATAAAGCTGATCACTTGAATAGAGGGCTCTACTGACCACTACTAATGTAGTTCCTAGTTCTGCTCTAGTAGTTTCATGTTAGGGGATTCCATCCAAGATAAAGTTCCTCTGGCCTATAATTATGTCCAACCAGTGATTCCTTCCCTGGACGGTAGAAACTGGCTCCCCACACTTGTGTGTGTTCAGTTCTTGGATCCTGAATGTAGATAATGTTAGAAATATTGAGAATCGATTAGATAGGCATATAGAGTTACAAGCACAAAGATGAATATCTGAAAACAAACTTTCTATTACAAATGAGAGTAGCTCACAATGGTAGTCCACCCATGCACTCACACACCTTAGAGCTTAGATGGACTACAAAATTAGTGGGGACAGATAATAGTCACAGACACTGTGTAAGAGGTACAAAAATTGTAATAATTTGAAATGCCCATATCATGTATTCATTTTTTTTCTCTTCCAGAAAACAATATAATCATCTATAATGCAGCTCCCACTTCTATCCTCACTTCTGTGAAGTGCCTTTCCCTAAACCTAAACCCTCACATTCGTATGTTTTATTCAGAAATTTGGTAGTAACAAAAGTTTCCAAGCATTTATTCAGCACGTATGAAAAACATATACATGTGTTAAAAACAAGTAACCTCTTATGTACCCCTCAGATAACTCAATAGATGAGTATCTATATAAAAAATACCTTTGGTGGACCAGAACACTGAATGATCTGACATCAGCAATGCATGGTGACTGCAAGGGTCAATTTGACTAACTTCTGCTCTCCAACTAGGCCGTGCATTCTCTACACGAGATGCTAAAATTTCCAAGAATTCTGAAGACACACAAACAATGACCTGAAATAAAACCCCAAATCAAAAAACCAAACATGACACTACTCGCTTTACAAAAATATAGAAATGAGATATCCATACCCCAGGATCAACAAGTTCATGACCCAAAAGTGGCCTTATCACATTCTGTGCATATGTTTGAACTAGGATTTCGATACTAGTTGCAATTGCAACAGATGGCCAGTCAGCCCAAAGAATCTGCTCTTGTTTTGACAAAACAGGCTTTCCACGCACATGCAGTCTCTTCTTCAAATGATTTGAATTAAAGGATACCTTCTTTAGCCGAAGTACTTTTCCTACCTTGAAAGGCATAGATGTCTCTAGTGAGTAAACATCACAGTTGTATGGAAAAGATTAAATAAACTTCAAGTTATAAGCTAAATCCTGCATTGGCATCAATGTGAATCCTCAATAACTTTAGACACTAATTGGAAAATCAAAATGTTCAAAAATAGGTGTGGCATTTGATTAAACAAAAATGATATGATATAGACAACCTATAAGAAGAAACTCTTTATAAAAACGTCTTAAGAGGATTACCATATGAATATCGAAACCAGTGGCTTACATGCTACCTGTGGAACATGATATTGTTGCTCGCATATGGAAAGCAGAGAAAAATGCCCAACAATTAGAGGAGCAAAATGAACATGGACGCCTTCCAAGCACACAAGCAAAGCATTAATAGATCATACCAACCCAGATATTATGATTGGTGTGATATCGAACATCACAAGTTTTGTTTCTGTTTTCTACTTAGCACAGTGGAAGGCCCATTAAAATGAAAGATTGCTTTTGTCACCAAAGAATATTGTCTATTTTCTATCCCTTTAGGAAAGTTCCTTGTGAGTTCTCCATTGTCTTAACCATAGTAGGTGTTGATTGGGATGAATACCCTCTTGAGAGATAAATACTGTGGAACTTGCCTTCTACATGTTTTGATATTCGCTCAAGTTGCAGCATATCCATTGATACTAGTGGATGGATAACCCCTATAAATGTGTATAACAAAAGATGCTCTATAGAGTCCATACAAAAAACATCAGATGAATGTCGGTAAAGGTCTGAACCTAGCACGCATCTCTTGATGGCGGCATCTATGGCTTGCAGTTACCAAGTGAATGGATAACCAATTTGTCTTCATTTGTAATATAAATCGACTTTCAGGTCATGAGCATCACTTTGAGACATGCAAGTTAAATTAATTTCATTTCACACAAAAAAAACTAAAAACGATATGAAACCCACATGTCTTCCACTCACTTACAATGCCTCTAGTCAATGCCAACATTAAGTACAATAATGCATTGAATAGTCTTTTGTCACACTCAACCACATTATAATCCTCCTACATTTTCTTGAAAAGGAAAGCTAGAACACTCATTGAATCTCCATAAACTCTGTTCAAACAATTTTCCAATCTTCATTTCTCCACACTGAACAAGTACGCTACCTTTTTCTGTGGGATAGCATAGATATATTTTTCCCATTCCACTCTTCTTTAAAGATGAGAAAACATAAAATAAGAGAGAATCTTTTAAGATATAATCCCTAGTTCAGTTTTGTAGGCCATTTTGGCCTCTTAAAAAACATTAATAAATGTTCTCTTTCTTTAACACAAAGAAATATGCAAAAGCACGCATGCACATGTGTAGTTATACATATTCATCTACAGGAGGCCAATATCAAAAGACAAAACATGAAAAGAAACCTAGTTTTGCTAAAACCTAGAAGTGCAGGAAAGAAAAGGCACATGTGTAGTTATACATATTCATCTACAGGAGGCCAATATCAAAAGACAAAACATGAAAAGAAACCTAGTTTTGCTAAAACCTAGAAGTGCAGGAAAGAAAAGGCACATGTGTAGTTATACATATTCATCTACAGGAGGCCAATATCAAAAGACAACATGAAAAGAAACCTAGTTTTGCTAAAACCTAGAAGTGCAGGAAAGAAAAGGCATTTGTTTTTAGGAAAACAAGTATATAGAATTTAAAATAGAGCGTAGTGACCATTCTAATTAGTAGCCATGCGAGAAGAAACTTACTAGAAGTGGATTAGAGTTGAGGTGATAGAGCACGATGTTGCCGGCTCCTTCTCCTCTGTAGTACCATTCCAAGGCATCTTCAGCAGTCAATCGCAATGCAATATCCTCCTCCATGATTATCAAAAAACTTGAGCACAAAATCTGCATGTGAACACGATTCATGGATTCAGCAATACACACTAATGGAGATAACATCTCTCCCTCCAAACTGATATCTATAACTCACCCAAATTATGAACAGAACAAGGTATTGCGGCAAAACCTATTGCAACTCTATACCCAAAAGACATGGATCACAGCAAGAAACGATCAGTCTATTAACATCTTCAAAAGGCCAAAGTGACCTATGAGACCAAAAGTTCAATCCATATGAATTTTATTTAAGTCTGATAAAAGAGCAGCACCATAAATACAGGACAATAAGACATATTATGTTGGATGATACAATCATGAACAAGAAGAATCCTTGAAATTTCTTCTTCCAAATATACACGATTTTTAAACACTTTTCAGATGATCAGCTCCGTTCATTGGCCAGGAAGGTCCAAGACATAAGCCTATTACAAGTCTTGAATCAGAGAGAGACAGTGCGTCAGAAAATTAAACCTAGAGTTTGGCAACCCTTCACAGACTCACTTGTGTAGCCTTAAAGCCAAGCGGATGGGTGAACACTGCCGTTGATATATAATGCTGTGAGTTTGTTGCGTTTATGAACTATGACGAAAAAATCAAGGGGAAAAATCACAAGAAAAGGTGAAAGGGCACGAGCCCAAATGAGTAATACATTTCCTGGCTCTTAGGAACAGTACAAATAATTTAATAAGCCAAACCCACCCATATGTTCACAATTTGTGAGAGATCTTCACCAGGACCTTGCCGAGGGTATAGAAGAGCTCAGTATTTGGGAACAACAAGAAGCCCATTGTGGCTTACTCCAGGAGCAAAAGCTTATAGGTTTGCCTGACTTTTTCCTCGAGTGTACAAACTTGAATTGCCAGTCTTGAAGTATCAAAGACAATTAGCATCAAGCAATGGCAATGCCATTGCTGGGCATAGATTATACGTGGGGCACTCTCTATCAGAGCCTACAAGTAAAAAAGCTCTCCGATACGAATCTCTATCTTACTTTGCGATGAAATATTTGCCATCCAATAACCTTTCAGCTGGGGTTCTTTCTTCTCCCCCAAACATAGGAATGAGAAGCGCCATTCCCGAGAGATGAATACCAACATGGGTGTACTCCATAAGAGCAGACATGGCATTTCATAATCCCTCCTGAGCTTTCTTCCACCAGGAAGCATTTGTGAGGTTACAACTTACAACACAATTCGTGAGTATTGCCTTCCTAACACAGTCCACTTGCAGCCTATCCACATTAGGATAGTTTGAAAACCCTAAATTTGACACCATTTACACATAGGAGAAGACGCTTTTGATTTTTCTACAGAGACCTTAAAAAAGTTGATAGGAAACTCAGATATCAGAAGCACGACGGAGTTGTGTATGATGTTGTTGAGAGTTAAAGAGAGAGAAGGGGAGATACTTACCTTGGAATCACATGAAGGAGAAGTTTCTTCGCGTAGCTATGGAGACAAGGACATGCAGGGATGAAGAGGAGACAGACAAGAGGAAAAGAAGAGGATGGATGTGACAAAACACCCAAAAGAGAGACAGAGACAGAGACAGAGATGGGAGGAATGAAGAGGATATTATGTATGGAGCAATAGAAAGGTAAGAAATTGTGATTCGAACCTAAAACCTTAGGATTAATAGAGTGTAATAACTTACAAATTTACAATTACAATAAATAGAAATAGAGAAAGGAAGAAAAAGAAGACGAGACTTTGTTTTTGCTCTTAAGTTGCGGTCTCTCTGTTGGTGACGGAATTTCACACGAAGACAAGCAAGCGTTGGAAAGCCCTCGGTTAGACCTTTGTAATGATATATATAGCAAGTTTAAATTGGTGCTCTGTATTGGTAGCGCTGATAGAAACAAAGAACCGTGTGTTGTCGGCATATACATACTCTACACGTGTTGCGGGTCTCCTATTGTCTTTCTTCTTCATCTTCGATCGGGTGAGGCTTAAGGGTATGTAGTAATGTACAAAACAGTGAGTTCACGGAGGCAACGACCTCGTGCTCACGATCTTCGCCACAGGCGGCGATTACAACAGAGGCAGCGACCTCTTTCTCTCTCTCTCTCTCTCTCTCTCTCTCTCTCTGTACAGTTATGCACACTGATCTCATGCAAAACAGAAATGACAACAACCATAACTAAAAGTTTGCCCTAAGTCATATTTATACTAATATGACTTTTCGGCTATTTACAAATATAGCCTCGATGGACTATCAGAAACATATTTACGAATATGTCTCTTCATCCGGTTCTCCGTAGCCGGGTACTCCTCATCCGGTCTTCACCGGGTCTGCATCATCCGGCTCTCCGTAGCCGGGTACTCGTCATCCGGTTCATACCGGGTCTGCACCATCCGGCCCTCCGTAGCCAGGCACTCCTCATCCGGTTCATACCGGGTCTGCATCATCCGGCTCTCCGTAGCGGTTTCGGCCGAGGCCGAGTTTGTTCATCGACACTGTTCTTCTCCCTTCCCATCCGGAGGGACCTGTCTCCCAACAAACTCCCCCTTCACTCCGGCATGGGGTGTCTTACCAGTCTGATTCTCTTCCGGCATGCATCCAGCTTGTCGGGTATCAGCACTTTGGTCAGCATATCTGACCCGTTCTTGGCCGTGTGGATCTTCATCAGCGCGAACTCCTGGTCATCTACTCTTTCCCGGATCCAGTGGTACCTCCGCTGGATATGCTTCGTCCGGGAATGGTAGGCCACATTCTTAGCAAGGTGGATGGCACTTTGACTGTCGCAATAGAGTCGGTATTCATCTTGCCGGATACCGAGCTCTCCGATGAAGTCCTTTATCCACAATATTTCCTTGCCGGCTTCCACAGCTGCCATGTACTCCGCCTCCGTGGTTGACAATGCAACCGTCTTCTACAGTCTCGACTGCCACGAAACAGCTCCCCTGCATATGTCATTACATACCCGGATGTAGACCGGCTGGTATCCACATCAGCCGACATGTCCGAATCGGTGAAACCGTCCAGTTGAGGTTTTCCGGAGCCGAATCGGAGACACATATTTGAAGTGCCCTTCAAATACCGGAGTATCCATTTGACCGCGTTCCAGTGCTCCTTGCCGGGATTACTCATGAACCGGCTCACTACTCCGACTGCGTATCCAATGTCCGGTCGGGTACAAACCATTGCGTACATCAAGCTCCCGACGGCAGAGGCATATGGAATCTTCATCATATCCGCCTTCTCTGCTTTTGTCTTCGGGTTTTGCTTACCGGATAGCTTGCAGTTTGCCGGAAGTGTCGATCCGACCGGTTTCGCATCTGACATGTTGAACCGGTGAAGCACCTTTGTCACGTACTTCTCCTGTGACAACCATAATTCCTTCGCTGACCGGTTCCGGATGATGTGCATCCCCAACATCTGTCTTGCCGAACCCAAGTCTTTCATTGAGAAGGTCTGGTTGAGGGCCTTCTTCAGCATCCGTATTTTGACTTGATCCCGTCCAACGATCAACATGTCATCCACGTACAGAAGGAGTATCAGGAAGTCGCCTCCTTCGAACTTCTTCACAAACACGCAGTGATCGGCCTACGTCTTGTGGTACCCTTGATCGGTCATGAAGGAGTCGAACTTCCGGTACCATTGTCGGGGAGCCTGCTTCAGTCCGTACAAACTCTTCTTCAACCGGCATACCAGGTGCTCCTTCCCTTTCTCCACGAATCCTTCCGGTTGCTGCATGTAGATCTCCTCTTCGAGGTCGCCGTGAAGGAATGTCGTCTTCACGTCTAGCTGCTCTACCTCGAGGTCCATGCTTGCTGCTATACTCAACACCGTCCGGATGGAGGTCATCTTTACTACCGGGGCAAATATCTCGTCGAAGTCCACGCCCTTCTTCTGCTGGAACCCCTTCACCACGATCCTGGCTTTGTATCTCGGGGGGTTGCCGGCATCTCCCGATTTCAACTTGTACACCCACTTGTTTGGGAGTGCCCGCTTTCCTTTCAGCAACTCCACCAATTCGTACATATGGTTTTCATGCAGGGAATCCATCTCATCCTGCATGGCACTTAACCATTTTCGGCTGTGGGTGTCTTCCTTCGCTTCTTCGAAGCTTTCCGGCTCCCCCTAATCGATCAGTAGAACATGCTCTGCATCCGGAAATCTCCAGGGGGCCCTTCTCTCTCTGAGAGGATATCTCCGTCTCTGGGCTTTGGTGACCGGCTCATCCATCTGCTCTTCATCCGAATCCGATTCGGGGTCTTGGCCGGTTCCGGTTTCAGCTTCCTCTACTTCTTCTTATACCGGTTCGTATCCTCACCGTAACCGGCTGGTTCCTCGAATGCTAACCGGTCTCTTGCCGGTTGGGTCTGCTCATCGTAGAGTCTATCCTTACCGGTCGACTCGGAGTTCATTATCTTCTTCTCCGACTCCCAGTCGGCGAGCGTCTTGTTCTCCATGAAGATAATATCTCGACTCCGGAATACCTTCTTGTCGACCAGGTCCCACACTCGGTAGCCGAACTCATCGTCACCGTAACCGAGGAATATGCATGGCCGGGTCTTTGGATCTAACTTACCTCTCCGGTCCTTAGCTACATGCACGTACGCGAGACACCCGAACACCTTCAGATGCCGGTAGGATACTTCCTTACCGGTCCACACTCTTTGTGGCGTGTCTCCGTCCAAGGGTACTGAGGGTGATCTATTTATCACATATGTCGCCGTCGACAGTGCCTCAGCCCAAAACTTCTTGGGTAGTTTTGAATGCGCTAGCATACTCCGGACCCTCTCCATTATGGTTCGGTTCATCCTCTCGGCCAGTCCGTTTAGTTCCGGCGTCTTCGGCACGGTAAATTCGAGCCGGATTCCCTTCGAGCGGCAGTACTCCTCGAACTGCCCCCGGTACTCTCCTCCGTTATCTGCTCGAACCGCCTTCAGCTTCCGGCCGGTTTCTCTTTCCACTCTCGCGTGGAGCTCTTTGAAGACGGATAACACCTGATTCTTTGTCTTCAACGGTGTGGCCCACAACTTCCAGCTGTGGTCATCTATGAACGTCACGAAGTACTACGCTCCGGCATGTGACTTCGTGTCTACTTGACACACATCCGTATGCACCAACTCCAATGGTGCATTACGTCTCATCGGTGGTCTTGGTCGGAAGGAGGTCCGGTTCTGCTTACCGGTCAGACAATCAGTGCACTTCTCTAAGTGCACGTTCTTCACTGGAATGAGGTTGTCGTCTGCAAGCCTCTTCATCCCCTTCTCACTCATATGACATAGCCTCTTGTGCCACAGCTCACCGGCAGTGTCGGATGCCACGTTCACTTCTTCCGGACATAACCGGGCATTCATCAGGTATAGTGTGTTTACCTTCCGGGCCCGAGCCACAATAACGCTCCCTTTGCTGAACTTCATGACACCGTTCCGGATGCTACCCGTGTAGCCTTCATCATCTAGCCGACCGACTGATATCAGGTTTAGACGAACTTCCGGAACGTGTCGGACATCCTTCAGCAGCAACTTGCATCCGGTTGGTGTTGTCAGCCACACGTCTCCTATGCCGACAATTCGGCATGTTCCTTCATTCCCTATCCGGACACAACCGTGATCACCGGCTAAATAGGATGAGAAGCATTTCCGGTCCGGGGTAAGGTGGAACGACACTCCAGAGTCTACCACCCAGGTCATCTCGTCGCCGGAAAGGTTTATCTCACTCTCCTCGATGATGAGCATCAACTCTTCCTCACTTGCCGCGATTGCCGTCGTTCCCTTCCGGTCCGTCCCCCTCCGGTCTTTACCGTTTCGGTTCGGGGTTTGCTTCGAATCGATACCGTCGTTCTCCTTATCTTTACGGAAATGCCGACAATTCTTTTGGAAGTGACCCGGCTTGCCGCAATAGAAGCAAGTGGGCCTCCCCCTTGACTTTGACCGTGTCCCCGACTTCTCCCGGTTCTGGGGACTACGGTTTCTATGTCTTCTGCGTTCCGATTCGGTAAGGAGCGCTTTGGAGTCGGAGCTCGTATCCTTATCTTTCCGACGCGCCTCCTCATCTAGCAGGCTCGACTTTACTCTTGCTAGGGATAACCTCTTTCCTTCCGGCCCGGCGTTGCCCAAAGTGACAACCAACATCTCCCAGTTATCCGGGAGGGAACCGAGCAGGAGTAGCGCAAGTACCTCATCTGCAAGAGGTACTTCTAATGAAGTTGCCTGGTGGATTAGCCCCTGGAAGGCATTCATGTGCTCCGCCATGCTGGAGCCATCTTGGTACCGGAGTCTTACGAGCTTCCGGAATACCGAAACCTGGTTAACAACATTTTTGTTTTGAAACATTATACCGATCTTCTCCTAGAGCTCATGAGCCTTGCTCTCTTCATTGAAGTTGTTGTACAGGCTCATGTCGATGAAGCACCATATGTACGTCGTTGTCTTCATGTGCATCACCTCCCATATCGCGGCATCGATTTTGTCCGGTCTCTTGTCCCCGAACTGAACCGGCAGCCAGAGGTCTTTAACCACGAGCATGTCCCTCATCTTCGACTTCCACACTGAGTAGTTGGAGCCGGTGAGCTTGAACATGCCGCCAAACGATTCGTCCATTTTCTGTGTAACCTGCTCTGATACCACTTGACGGGAACTCAAACGCTCCTTATGTCCAACGCTTGGCCACAACCGAGCGTCTTTTCATACATAGAAAAACGGGAAACAAATGCTCGACACGAAGGAGAGAAATTACACAGAAGGTTTATGTGGAAAACCCCAAACTAGGGGAAAAACCACGGCAGCCCACAGGCTGCAAACTGTCACTATGTAGTAATGTACAAACAGTGAGTTCACAGAGGCAACGACCTCGTGCTCACTGTCATGAACACATGACCATTATGGCGTCACTCGGACTTGAACCTCGAACCTTGTAATTCATACTTGAAAACCTCAACCATTAAGATAGCTTATTGTTATATGAAACAATAAAGCTACTTCTTGTATTACATTGATTATTGTAAAAACTCTAGATTATTCTAGAATGTTCTAGAATGTTCTAGAATGTTCTAGACCTAGAATGTTCTTTGGGCTGACTAGCCATCTGTTGCAATTGCAACTAGTATCGAAATCCTAGTTCAAACATATGCACAGAATGTGATAAGGCCACTTTTGGATAAGGCCACTTTTGGGTCATGAACTTGTTGATCCTGGGGTATGGATATCTCATTTCTATATTTTTGTAAAGCGAGTAGTGTCATGTTTGGTTTTTTGATTTGGGGTTTTATTTCAGGTCATTGTTTGTGTGTCTTCAGAATTCTTGGAAATTTTAGCATCTCGTGTAGAGAATGCACGGCCTAGTTGGAGAGCAGAAGTTAGTCAAATTGACCCTTGCAGTCACCATGCATTGCTGATGTCAGATCATTCAGTGTTCTGGTCCACCAAAGGTATTTTTTATATAGATACTCATCTATTGAGTTATCTGAGGGGTACATAAGAGGTTACTTGTTTTTAACACATGTATATGTTTTTCATACGTGCTGAATAAATGCTTGGAAACTTTTGTTACTACCAAATTTCTGAATAAAACATACGAATGTGAGGGTTTAGGTTTAGGGAAAGGCACTTCACAGAAGTGAGGATAGAAGTGGGAGCTGCATTATAGATGATTATATTGTTTTCTGGAAGAGAAAAAAAATGAATACATGATATGGGCATTTCAAATTATTACAATTTTTGTACCTCTTACACAGTGTCTGTGACTATTATCTGTCCCCACTAATTTTGTAGTCCATCTAAGCTCTAAGGTGTGTGAGTGCATGGGTGGACTACCATTGTGAGCTACTCTCATTTGTAATAGAAAGTTTGTTTTCAGATATTCATCTTTGTGCTTGTAACTCTATATGCCTATCTAATCGATTCTCAATATTTCTAACATTATCTACATTCAGGATCCAAGAACTGAACACACACAAGTGTGGGGAGCCAGTTTCTACCGTCCAGGGAAGGAATCACTGGTTGGACATAATTATAGGCCAGAGGAACTTTATCTTGGATGGAATCCCCTAACATGAAACTACTAGAGCAGAACTAGGAACTACATTAGTAGTGGTCAGTAGAGCCCTCTATTCAAGTGATCAGCTTTATGCAGATTATGGGAACTTCTCACACAAAGGTACTCATGAACCCCCCCTTCCGATACATCATTGACTGAACCTTTTTGGATCTCCATTGCACTGAATTGAATTGAGTAATCAAATGATCATTGTGAAGCTGGATACCGAACCAGCTTGGTTGAACCCACCACTCACCTTCATGCAGGATGAAACTTTAACAGAGTAACTTCCTACACATGCCACCAGATGGGTTTATCACCTGTCCCAACCACATGAACACTCACCTTCGGCACAACATATACATATAAAGCATTATTTCCATACGTCGTCACATCAACTGCATATGGAGACAAGAAGGTATAAATGCCTGGAATGAATTGACTGCCTCTGCTAAATTTGCTGTCTACAGATTGAAATAGAGAAGCACTTCCTGCATTGTAAATTACAAAATCCGAGAAAGATAGCACTGCCGCAATAGAATACACTTTCCAGGAGAAGAGATACAAATCAATTCAGCCAGAAAGAACCATCACTAACTTCTTCATAACTACAACTCCACCCATGTCTTCCCCTCCAGCATCAATAGACAATGGAGCATGGACTGGCTCTCTGTGTAAAAAGGTCATGACCTTGGGACCTCTTCCAGAACCTCACAACCTCAAAATGATAGTAACCATCATTGCCATTCTTAGGAGTCTTGGTTGTCATATTATTTTAACCCCTTCGATCTAAAATATTCAGTTAGGGACATATTGAAGACTCACCTCAATCTCGGCTTTTAATTTCTGCAAAGTGTAGCGTATTTATGATGAGATACAGTTTTGTCAATTTTATACATTTGGAAAAATGACTTGGTCTCATTGATCATGTTGGGTTATGCCAAATGGTTACATTACTCTTTCTTTCTAGTAGACACAGATATAGATATGGCTTATTCTCTCTATACATATACTATTATATTATGCAGGTAGAAAGAGAGAATTTGAATTTTTATCATCCATAAAGAAGCCAATTTTGACCTATGGAACCAGAGTATACATGTGTTCTTGATATGTGTCTCCTTCCTAAGAAGGGGTATTCATACATTGAAGCACAAAGTCTCTATGTGTGAATAAAGCATACACATATGAGCTCAACAGCTCAACCTTCTCGGTGGTGTCTTAAGTATGGAACTTAAGTTATCACTCCCTCTTAGTATGTCAGCATATCTTGAACAAATTGCACTATATGTCAAGCATGTGAAGAGCAAGTGACATTCATCCTCTACCATGCCTCCATTGCATACTTTGCATGTCTTCAAATTAGTTACATTTTGATACCATGATGCAACTTCAATACCTAACTTGTGAGATCGAGTGCAAAGTAGTGTAAGGGCTCTACGAGCATTACTACTCATATTGGTAATGAGATAAGGTTGGATACGATCAATAGGCATTCTTGCTTTATATTGACACCAACATTCAGGATTGACATTTGCCATATAGTATTTGAGAGAGAGAGAGAGAGTATGTTACTTGCTGTTTGTTTGGATGGTGCTTACTATTATCATTGCTTAATTGTTTTACAGAGCCTGGGAACAAAGCTCCTCCAAGCATTTCAGTAGAAATCAAGGTCATTATGCTAACTTTTAGAATTTACAAATAAATTAAGATAACTATTCATGCCTTTAAAAATAATAAATGAATTAAGGTCATTATGCATATGTCAAAAATTATTGAATAAAGTAAGGTGAATATTTAGTAGTAAAAAAAGAAAACATTTATCCACATTGATCTTTTTTGTTGAGTAAGTCAAAGAACTTTGAGAATGCCCTGAAATTGCATAAAATGTTTTAAATGCCACCCAGCCGAAATGTGGCTTCTTACCAGATTCAGACCTCATCGCAGCCAAAAACATCATCAAGAAGAAGGTTTCTCGCTTTTCAATGCATCAGACATTGAAACATTCGAAAGGACAGGTATTTCCAAATATGCATTTTTCAAAAAAGAAAAATCAAATAACTCATATTGAAAAATAACCAGTTGAAATACATGCTTTCAAACTCTTCTTTTTTTTTATGTAGATAAAGAAGATTAGCCAGTATTCCCCATTAGACTTATTCTCTGGAAATCTGGAGAGGATAAGCCAAGCTGTCAATGATTTGTTTGAGAATCCGCAAAACAACTTGCGTGTTTTTATTGAAGGAAAAATCATTGAACACATTGAGTTTCCAAACTCACAACCGATGAATGAAGCTTTAATGGATTGCTTTCCATCATGTGAGACACTGGAAGATGCGATCAAAGTCTTGAAATCTCTCATTTCACAGAGTCTATATGAAAATGATGTGTTAAAAAATCTACTGGCAGCCCAGAAGCTTGACAAATATGACATAGAAGGAGTGATGTGTGCCTACTGGAAAGCTTTTCCAGATGATCATGTTTCAAATGGAAATACCATGGATGATAAAAAAATCTTGGATGAGAAGGTGATCGAGGCTAGAAATAGTTTCCTCTCTGTACCAAACTACACCCTTGAACAGGGAAACTTGACTTTTGGTTTGCTTGCAAGTGGATGACTCTTTAGAGAGGTTTGCCTCAGTGACCAAAACTATACCTTCAAAACACAACTTGGCTTTTGCTTTGCTTTGCACTGGTTCCGCTATGTTGATTGCAAATGATTGACCCTTTCTTGGTTTGAATGAATTTATAACTTTGAGCAAAAGAACTTCATTCCACTTTCATTGCAAGACATTCATTCTTAAGCTATAGTCCTTTCTTTGAACAAAACTGAATCTGGAACAAAAACATAAATTTTGTTTGCTTTTGTGCCAAATGATTGCTAGTGTATAATCCCTTGAAAGAAACTGCTAAGGATTGGAAACTCAAAAAGACTGCAAGTTCTTCTAGTAGAATAATGGATTGGCGAAATACGATGACCTATTTCCTTATCCTGCTCACAGTGATAAATCTATAAGCTGTTTCTCTTTGAACAAAAGGCTACGTGGAGCAAAACTTTCACAACTTGAGTTTTGTTTTGCTAGCAAATACTATGTTAACCTGTTGAAAGGATTTTCTTCATGTAAAACCGATGCAGATCGTTCTTCTGTGTATTCTTATATCTGCAGAGATCAGGTAAGATTTGTGGTTATCGATATCCCAATTTCAAGAATGAATCTGAATGGCGGGGAAATGGTGAAATATGGACGACTCACAGAAACGAGGTTACACGTGGGGGACAAGCCTAAGTTGTTTCTTCAAAGAAGGAGGAGGAGGAGGAGAAACGCATAAGAGAGAGAAGGTCCTTCAACGACCATGAAAAGAAGAAAACAAACTCATAGGACTGCGAAATCAGCCAAGCGGAGAATGAAGAAAAGTAAGCAGAAATACATGTTGGTACAATGAGGATAAAAGAAGGAAGGAAGGAGGAATACATGTTGATGATCATGATGGAGACGAAGAAGAAGAACATGATGAAGATGATGAATCATGATGGTGATGAAGAAGATGAACATGAATAAGAAGGAGAAGAAGACGATCACATACCTGTTGTATCTCGATGATGAAGACGAAGACGATTGATGCAGAGCCGAGGGAGCTTTTCGTCTGTGGTTAGTGAGATGAGAGAGAGAGCTATGGATATGGATCTCTTATCAGGAAGCCATGGCGCAGAGAAAGGGGGGAAAAGAAGAGGAGAGAGAGAGAGAGAGAGAGAGATGGGTTTAGGGCAAAAGATCAAAAGAAAAGAAAGACAGACAGAAGAACGGGGAAGGGGAAGGGGGAGAATAGAGGGAGGCACTTTTTGCTTTTTGCTTTTTGCTTTTCTGCTTTTCTCCATGTCACGCTTTTTCTTTTTGCTTGCACTTTTTCTGAGACGC